>NW_015386714.1:642507-654669 GCF_001527695.2 Protobothrops mucrosquamatus
TCCCATTGACCAGCATTCTAAGCCCTGAAGATGTCAGCGGATGCCGACGAAAGCTAGGCACTTTTATTGATTTCTATGTATTTTAAAGGTTTTTAATATTCTTAAGAACTTTTATCTCTAAATTATTATTATTAAATTATTTATTCCCTGGTGCTCACGTCTATTGACTGACTTTGAACATATATATATATGTATATATGTTCGGGGCAGTTTCATCCAGGGGTGAAGGGGTGTTGTGTCCTGAGCCTGCAGTAGCAGGCTCTGGATGTTGTCATGGTAACAGGCTGTTGCAAAGCTGCCCGGGACCAGACAAAGTGGCGCCAGCCTGCGCGCATGCGCGAGGTGCAAAGCGCACCATTTCCTTGTATCTTTTTTACCCGGGGATTCTGGCCATTGAAAAGGAAGAGAGAGGCCTGCGAGTCTCTGAGTTGTGACGGAGTAATCAGAAGGAGAATAAAGAACTTATTGCTGACAGTATGTGTGCCATTCTTCCACTGCTAAGACGAGGACTTAACAGACAACATCACCAGCAGATGGATCTGTAGCTGGCTGGCAAACCATACTCAATGAGTAGTCCTCAACAGCACTACATTCACATGGAGAGAAGTAAGCAGTGGGGGACCACAAGGTTCTGTCTTAGGCCCAGTACTCTTCAATATCAAATTTGCAGATGACGCCAAACTGGCAGGAGTAGCTAACGCCCCAGAAGACAAATTCAGAATCCAAAAAGATCTTGACAAACTTGAGCAATGGGCTCTATCCAACAAAATGAGTTTCAATGTAGAGAAAAGCAAAGTTTTACATTTAGGCAGGAAAAAGTACAGATTGTACAGTACAGAAAGTACCTGGCTTAAAAACAGTACCTGTGAGATGAACCTTGGAGTCCTAGTGGACCATCACTTAACCATGAACCAGCAGTGTGCAGCAGCAGCCCAAAAAGCAAACAAAGGTATAGAATCAAGATCGTGTGAGGTATTAGTACCACTTTATAAAACCCTAGTAAGACCACACCTGGAATGTTGCAGCCAATTTTGATCACAATATCACAAAAAAGATGTTAAGAGTTTGAAAAAAATTCAGAGAAGAGCAACTAAGATGATCAAAGGCCTGGAGACTAAAACATATGAAGAATGGCTGCAGAACTTGTATTTGGCTAGTCTAAAGAAAAGAAGAAATAGGAGAGACATGATAGTAGTATTCCAGTATTTGAGGGCTGCCACAAAGAAGAGGGGTCACGTTGTTCACCAAAGCACAAGAGGGCAGGACAAGAAACAATGGTTGGAAACTGATCAAAGAGAGAAGCAACCTGGAATTAAGGAGAAACTTCCTGACAGTGAGAACAATTAATCAGCTTGCCCCAAAAAATCGTGGGTGTTCCATCACTGGAGATTTTTAAAAAGAGGCTAGCCAGTCTGATATGGTATAGGTTCTCCTGCTTGAACAGGGGGCTGGACTAGAAGACCCCCAAGGTCCCTTCCAGTTCTATTCTATTCACATAACAAACTCATCTTACATTCATTAAAACATAAGTAAGAATGTTGCATCTGAAAAAATGCATTAATTTCTATGATTTATATTTCCATTGCTCTGCAGCATTTTGACTGTCCAATTGGCCCAATCTGAAAGATGTTCTTGGATTTTAATTGAAATTAGGGATGCTTCCTATACTAAGAAGTTTATAATATAACATGATTGTCCACTGAATTATGGATATTTTTTCTGCAATTTTGTACTGAAGGTAAATGTTATCTGTGCAATGTGACTCTTTTTGAGGTGTTAACTGGATCTAGTTTATTATACTGCTCCAATTTATGAAATACTTCAGCTTGAAATATCAAGTCATTCCATCTTATGTTGAAGTATCAGCATGGATCAATTGAATTTGATTGGATGCTTTGATTTAGAGACCTCAGAACATATGCTAAAGCCCTCTTTAATATCCACTTTATTCCAACACTTTAATTGGAAGAGAATTTTGACTGAAGCTTAAATGAAATGAAATGAAGTATTCTTTTAAAAAGTTGCTGCTCCCAGTAAGGAAATTGACATTGCATTCAACCTATATAAACTAAATAAATGTTTCTAATATTTTAGAAGGCAAATTGTGTTTTTTTTAATATCAAACTGAGTAGGATTATGAAACAAGGAGATCTGTATGATAGTTTTCTGCAGCAAGACTGAAAGGAATTTGTGTCAAACTTTATACCAATGAATCTGAAAAGATCCCTCTATTAAAGAACTGAAGTTTTCAGATGATACAACAGTGATTGGCCTCATTCGAGACAACAATGAATCTGCATACAGACGGAAGGTTGAACAACTACCCTTGTGGTGCAGCCGGAACAATCTTGAACTGAACACATTCAAAACTGTAGAAATAATAGTAGATTTTAGGAGAAATCCTACTATTGTACAGCCTCTTACAATACTATACAACACAGTATCAACAGTAGAGACCTTCAAGTTTCTAGATTCCATAATATCTCAAGATATAAAATGGACACCTAACATCAAAAATTTCATCAAAAAAGCGCAACAAAGAATGTTTTTCCTGCATGAACTCAGAAAGCTCAGATTGCCCAGGGAGCTGCTGATATAGTTCTACAAAGAAATTATTGACTCTGTCATTTGCACCTCTATAACTGTTTGGTTTGAATCTGCAACCAAACAAGACAGACATAGACATCAACAACTAGTTAGAACTGCAGAAAAAACAATTGCTACCAGCTTGCCTTCCATTGAGGACCTGCATATTGCACAAGCAAGAAAGAGGGCTATGAAAATATCTACAGACCCCTCACAGCCTGGACATAAACTATTTCAACTTTTTTCAAGATGACTCTATAGGGCATTGCAAACCAGAACAACTAGACACAAGGACAGTTTTTTTCCCCATGCCGTCGCTCTGCTTAACAACTAATTCCTACAACACTATCAAACTACTTAGTAAAAGTGTATTACTATGATACTCCTCATCTTTCCTACCTATTATCTTCTTATGACTATAACTTTGTTGCTTGTATCTTACTATTTATATTGTTTTTTGGTATCCTAGTATGATTTATGTTGTTTGCTTATTCTATGACTATCACTAAGTTTTGCATCTTTTGATTTATGATGAATGTATTTCATGTTGTTTATGATCATGATTATCACTATTATTTCTGTGTCCAACCACACTTGGACAATAAAGAATTCTATTTCTATTTTTTCTTAGCTGCTCCCATTTTATTCTATTGTTTTGGAGTAGTTTTACTGGGATAGCTGTTTCCTTGCACCTACCAGAATTGACCCAATAAATAAGCATGTAAATTTATAAATGTATAGTGAGTCCATGTACATTAATGCTAATTGTAATGAGAATATGTGATTAACTATGCATTGATTTTTTTGGATATTTTCAGTTTTGTTTATATTGATTTTTCCCTTATGAATTATAAAACATTTGTATTGTTCAGTTTGAAACAGCTTAACCAAATTTATGTTGACATGTGAAGTGAATACTCTGTACCAGGGCTTTTTTTCACGGCCTTGCGCCGCCTTGGCGCAAGGCCGTGGAAAAAGGCCCGGCCGGCGTGGCCTTTATCGGGGAGGGTGTGGCCTTTATCGGGGAGGGTTTAAAATGAACGTAAGGACAAGAGATTTCCCCGCCAGGATCCCAAACTACTCCCGCACCGGTCCAAACTCAAGGCGGTGGAAAAGAGGCAGAAAAAAAGCCCTGCTCTGTACATTCTTTTGTCTCATTAATACCTTACAGTCTTCTTCATTTTAGTTTAATAAATATCTCATCATTCATCTGAACTTAAATATTGAGCAAAGGATGTGTGCATTACTTCATATGTAATGTCTACATTTAATTAAGCTAAATATTCTAGTAACAGTTCTCTCTCTCTCTCTCTCTCTCTCTCTCACACACACACACACACACACACACAGAGAGAGAGAGAGAGAGAGAGAGAGAAACCACATACACAGAATATATGTTATTTATGAAAATTACTCTAACATGACAAAAACTCATTGACATTCAGTACTAATATAGATTTTCCTGTACACATCTATAGGTGAATATAAAATTATACCCATCTTTATTTTAGGACCATTAAAAGTAACTGATCATTCATTTAGAAAAGCATGTGAACAAATTGAAGTTAAAATAATAAATAAATATTAAAATGAAACTGAAACTGTAACCATTAACTATTAAAAGACTGATAAAAGTGACACAGCTTTCAGATATTCTAAAGGCTCAGTGAATAACAAGCTAACTTCAACTTTCAAAGAAGTGTTTCCATATATGACAGCAGTACAAGACACAATGAATACAATTCCCTAAGGGACTTGCCTACTGATGGATGACAGTTTCTTAATCTAACTTACACTCTCGGCTATTTCAAGTTTTGAATTAGCAGTAACTAATATCTTTCAGTAGACATATTATATGATGTCTGTACTTTGTGCCAGTTACTAACTAGCTGAGATATTTTGCAAATTTAGGGTTTTCAAGCATAATCTCACATACAGTGCAAAATAATAGTCATTATTATTATTGTTATTTATTTAAATTTATTGGCTACCTAATTCCATGAAATCTAGGCATAAAACTAAAAAAGATGTTAAAATAACTACCAATATGTGTAGGCAGCACTAAAATAATGTAATAAAAAATAATAAAGCAAACAGGGCCCATTAAATAAATAGCAAATATCTGAGATAACAGACATTAACAGGCACATAGACATAAACAAATCTAGATATCATTCAAAAGAGACCAATCAAGGAACCACCAAGACCACTCCCACTATTTCTGATAGGGCAAGTCACTAGTATATAAAATGAATGTAAACATCAACTCCCTACTAGTATTGATGATGCTACCTACTTTGTTAATGAAACATCTGCAAGAAACCAATCAAGCTCAGACATAAAAAATATCAACCCAAAGTGTTCTTTGCCATAGCCACCATGAAATCATTCACAGCTAGGGATCAAAGATCACACACAAACTGTGCACTTTCCCTTTCAAGTAGAATTCATTTTCTTGGAGTTGACTGAATGTTAATTCCTTTGGGAAGTAGAGTCCTGTATGGATATATTTTCAACTTGTTCTCCTTGTTCAGCCCATCATATTTAGAACTTTTCTCAGGGGCAAATAATCAGAAGCATTCACTGAGTCCAAAATACAGCAGAGTTTATTATTGTTAGCTATAATACAAGAATCTAATCAATTAATGATCACAGCTCAATTGGAACTGGAATTAATGGGGGATGGACTTAAGTCTTTTGTGACAATGCAATGCAATGATGCTAAATTGATGTCACACTTAACCCCACTTTCTGGCTTTGCCTCTTCTTCTACATCATTCAACATATTGCTTTCTTGATTGTTGGATATTAAGAAGCAATAGACCTTATGAATCCACTTTTCATAGTTGGAATAACTTATTTTCAATATGGGAGAAATTGAATTCTGTAGGAAACCCAAACTTTTAAAACTAAGCATACTTTCCACTTAGAAAGATTAGCTTCCACAGGCCTTCTTTATTCAGATAGTGGAATTATAATAGTTAAACTTTATTACTATTTAAATTAAAATTTTGCCAGTCAAATGTTCAGCCATTTGGTAGTCCTAATTTTACTGAATAGCTGAATGGCATGGATAAAGTTGGTTAATTTCTGTTTGTTTTTGAATGAGGAAGACTTGTTTTTGTCACAAAAAACAATGGAATAAAGTTGCCTGCATTGAACCATGATCAAAAAGAACAGCTATTCCAAGTATTAAAATATGCCAATACTGTAATATCAAACATTAGTACCAGCTCACTGTACAAAACTTAACAAGATACAATACAGCTGCAGTTATAATTGAATACCTTGAATGCAAAATTAGCAAATGCCAAACATTTCACCAGCAAATTGATGGAAAATAAGGTTGGAAAATAAAATTAATGTGCTAAGATCAGAAGCAAGCAAACTAGAACAAATAAAGGAAAAGAAACTGAAGAACAAGAAGATAAAAAAATATCACCTGCTTACCAAGAACCTCCAAATTGTTAACTGGTGTGATGGCTGATGCAGCCCAACAGCATCTAGATGCTGGGCTTAAACTATCTCTTCCCTTCCCTTCCCTTCCCTTCCTTAAACCTTGGTTGTTAATCCCTAACAGAAGGAAGAAAAAGGAGTTAATGGCAATACTGATGGTGTAAGTCCCAACCTTTTGCACACCAGGGACCAGTTCTGTGGAGATAGGTTTTTCTGTGGACCAGAGGGGGTATGGTTTCATGTACTGCTTGCATCCTGTGGATATGGCTTTGCTTGTTTGTGTGGCCCAGTTTCGGCATTCTGCAGACCAGTGCTGGTCCGCAGACTAGGGGTTGGGAACCCTTGGTGTAAGTCATTCTGGTTTCATTCAACTAGAATAATTTTACTGCATAGAGAAATCAGGGTGATAAAGAGGGTGAGTGAGACCCTTTTATTTTCAGGGCTTTTTAATTGATTGTGTTTTTTAGTACTCATATTAAGTCTCAAATTATTTTGGAATTGTGTTTTATTTGCTTCATGATTCACTATATCTGGTATAGTTACATAGAGCAGGGGTCCCCAACCTGTGAGCTGTGTCCCGGGACCTGGTTGCGGACTCTTGGCCAGCGGGCCACAGAAATGGCTGGTCGGTGCGTGCAGCATGGGTGTGCATTCCTCCCACTTGCACTAGTGCCTGCAGTCCCATTTGCACTAGTGCTGGGCAGGTTGTGCAGCCCATTTGTGCATGCCTGACCAGGGCTGCTAGCCACCACAGGCGGTGCACAGCCATTCATGCATGTGCATGGCGCCTGTGCATGCTGCATGCGTGAACAGGGCCACTAGTACTGCTCTAGTGCATGTGGCCCCACTTATAGAGACTCTTTTTAATTAATTGACAGCAGTGAATTAATAAATTACTGTGTTTTATTATACACACCTCGTATAGTTTCTATTAATTTATTACAGCATGCACACAAATGTTTCTTACTGTTTTCTCATAACTATGGTTCAGTCAGGATGAATGGAAGATACTTCTTATTAAGAATTTTAATCTGATTCCAATATTAAACATTTTTTGACTATGATACATTCTTGATAGTTATTTACATCACCAATTCTACAAAGAGTCATGTAGCTGACAAATTATGAATTTAGTTCCTATCAGTTAATAAAGTTATTGAACAATATACTTGTACTCAGCCTGCTTTGATAATGGAATTTATAGTACTGGCTATTTAGGCAATGTGAGGGCAAAGATAGAATTGATTTCATTTGTCACTCAGTTTAAAAAAAATGTATGCTCATCTGATACTGCAGTGTTAAGCCAACAATATAAATAAACAGAAAAATTAAATATATTTCTGAGGAATGCATAACATGGCATCATAAGATTAAAATATGCTGAAGTTTTTAAGAAGAATCAGGTACAGAGCAAGGATTTGAAAGGAGATATCCTTTTTCGTTTATAACTTTTGCTGTTCAATTCATTAATAATTTATAAGGAAAATACTGTAAAACCACAAAGCTGAATGACTATTTATAAAACTAATATTTTTAAGACACATTCTACTACTGAAACTAGTGAGTCTTTGCTAATGTCCTTTAGGCAGATTCCCAATTTACTTCAAAGTGATACCCTTTAAATGTCAAGGTAATAGTCATAATTCATCTACACAGAGAGAATTTTCTATTGCAGTATCTTTTTTTAATAGGTGACTTTGATGTAAATCACTATTAGTCATATTCACAAGAAATGATACTTTCATTAAAGCTGTCATCCAGAATGCTTTAATACATCAGCATGAATTAGCCAATGGCATATTAATTTTATTCATGTAATACTAATACTAATACTAATACTGATGATGATGATGATGATGATGATGATGATGATGATGATGATGATGATGATGATGATGATGATGATGATGATGGAAGGGACCTTGGAGCTCATCTAGTCCAACCCCCTGCTGAGGCAGGAAACCCTATACCATTTCAAACAAATGGCTGTCCAGTCTCTTCTTAAAAACTTGCAGTGTTGGAGCATTCACGGCTTCTGTAGGCAGGTTGTTTCACTGATTAATTGTTCTGTCAGAAAATTTCTCCTTAGTTCTAGATTGCTTCTTTCTTTGGTTAGTTTCCATCCATTGCTTCTTGTCCTGCCTTCAGGTACTTTGGAGAATAGCTTGACTCCCTCTTCTTTGTGGCAGCCCCTGAGATATTGGAACACTGCTTTCATGTCACCCCTCATCCTCATTATTAAACTAGACATACCCAATTCCAGCAACCGTTCCTTATATGTTTTAGCCTCCAATCCCCTGATCATCTTCGTTGCTCTTCTCTGTACTCTTTCTAGAGTCTCAACATCTTTTTTACATCGTGGTGACCAAAACTGAGTGCAGTATTCCAAGTGTGGTCTTACCAAGGCATTGTGAAGTGGTATTAACACTTCATGTGATCTTCATTCTATCCCTCTGTTAATGCAGCCTAGCACTGTGTTGGCTTTTTTGGCAGCTGCAGCACACTGCTGGCTTATATTTAAGTGATTGTCTACTAGGACTCCAAGATCCCTCTCACAGTTGCTACTATTGAGCAAGGTACCATCTATACTATACCTGTGCATTTGGTTTTTCTTGCCTAAATGTATACCTTACTTTTTTCACCATTGAATTTCATTTTGTTAGATAGCGCCCAATGTAGTATATATTAGTCTCATCACCTACTAAAATGTACAATATGCCTTGGAAAATGTATTTATTTCCTGAAATAAGTATCTATCCTTTAGTTATTACTTACAGTACATCTTTTGTCAGCTTCTAATAACCAAAGTCAGTGGGAAAGCCAGCAGGAAGTTGCGAGCAGGGCTGTGGTAGGGTGTGCAAGGTGTGAAGGTGGCTGGCAAGAGGGGCTGGGCTAGGGGTGGTTGCTATTAGATAGGGAACATGCTTGAAAGTGCAAGGAGCCTTACTGGCTCGGTGTGGCAAGAAGTTTGGCTCCTTAATATCTTTGAGACCATTGCTCTGAACTGTATCTTTTTTTTAATCCCAGGAGGAGATGCTCTTAGTTACTTCTTCATGAAATGAGGTCAATGTGAACTATGAGATTTGTTCATTGTGTAACAGCTTGCCTCTAGAGGTGCTAGACTATTGAATTTAGTCCAGACATTTAGGGTCTGAATGGTGAGTGTGGGGCTGATTTTAATAAGCTAGTTTTGACTCCAGCTGCTATTGATTTTTCTGTATTTTGACTGGAAGTTCTTTGTAGTTGGAGCAATGTTTTTGATGATGCATTTATAATCTTTATTGGCAGTAAAATTTCTATCGTGTTGTTATACAAAGCTTTGTGATAAATACATAAATAATGAGGATCCTTGGTGCTATTTGAGCTTGGTTGTTTTCTTGCAGATGTATCCTTACCCATATTAGGGTAAATTCTATTCATCAGTTCTATTTATGTATGTATTATTTACATACACAAATAATAAACTTTTGTTTTATGTAAGAATATTAGAATATTAATTTCCATTTCCACTTTTAAAAGAAAATATGCAAACTGTAAAGACACATTCCTATTTCAGTTCTATAAAGTATTTATATGGAAGAGACTATGCCCACATCTCAATATATGGCTAGGGGAAAATATCTTAGGCAGATAATGGAAGATACTGCTTCCCTAATTACTTGAGAGCAAGGCAGCAAGTTTTAATATTCCATTCCAATGTTTCAAAATATGTTTCTCAAAATTTATTCAGCGTTCTACAAATACTTCTGTATTGTCATACTGTAAAATCACCTGGAAGGGGGTGACCTAATATTGATGATTCAAAATCTAATGATTCCAGGTTTTTAAGTACCATATTTTAGGCAAATTAAGTGTGATTCTGAGGATAATTCAGTGTATCAAGTTCAAGCATCTAATTATAGTCTTTTTTAATTTATAAGGAATGAAATTAATGGTAGAATGTAAAGCATCTGTAGAAATCTGATATATGAATTCATACTTCTGTACTCATAATAACAGAAATGAAGGAATTTTAGGCATTCTTTTCTTTAATTAAGAAAGCAGTTTCTTTTATTATACTCAATGCAGTTATTCTTCAGAAACTGCATAGGATTGCAATTTTAATGACTTATTCCTTATAATATTTTAAAGCTTTCAGCATTCCAACACCCACAAGCCATTCAAATAAATTAATGTCATTTTTTTGTAAAATTAAATGGTTGAATGCATATCTTTAACCTGAGACTCAATAATATATTCAGAGACAAAGTATAACCAGAATAGTACAAATGTTGTAATGTACATACTGTTATCTAAATCTGCAATATATATATGCTAACATGAAGTGGAAGTAAAAACCCTTAAATATAATTAATCTAGAGTTACAGTCCTAAAGAAAGAATTTTAATAAGGAACATGGTATAAGTGCATATTTCTAAATATAATTACAAACTTCTTTCAAAGCTCCACTCTAAATATAGACTTCCAAATAGCAAATAGAGTTAGTGAGGACAGGTCTCAAAGTGGCCTACATTCAAGAAAGTTTCCAGAGTCACATAAATATGTAATATGTATATCATGTAGGTGTAATACTAAAAAACCTGTAGTTTATTAAATACACTATGGCCTAAATCTACACTCTTCTGACATAGAATTGAGAATAGTTAAGGGTTGTTGTTGTTGTTGTTGGTAGGTCAATAGAACCAGTACGATTAGCTTTGAGAAGCTCTTTACCTATCAGAACTAAGTAACTGTCTCTAATCCAAAACTATGTCTCTGCAATTATGGTTTTTCATCATGCAGCATTGCTCTCACTGACCTTTGCAGTTCTATTCAAAAACATGTAAGATTTACAAATTGGTACTGTTGAAAACTAGCTATGTTCTGGTTTGTATAGGCCAAAAAAATGTATAAGATGAATAAATGAAGAGAACAACACTGGATAGTAAAAATTATTAAATGGAGTGGAAAATATGTTTATAATATTTGCCAGCTTGAGAAGAAAATATTATATCTTATAAAATAAATATTACTAATCAACAATGAAATGTATTGTGTGGAAGTGGAATTGGTGATCTGAAGGGATATGAGTTTTGTGTGACTGTAGAGTTATTGAAAGTTAATTCCAATAATCAGGTAGTACACATCTCTATATGTCAATTTTAATTTATGAATAAGTACAAACTTTATGCAGGAATAGTGTAGTATATTTAATGTGTGATGAGGCATGCAATGGTTCCTGATTGTTTCCTGAATATACTTGTAAAGTTTATCATTTTGTCTTTCAGTGATACTATTAAAGCCTTGGCTGTTATTTATTAAAAGTTAAAATGTATGTTTGTGTAGTATGTGTCTGACTATAACTCTACTAATAGATGCATCAACATAGAAAATGAGTAAACAACTGAGATTTGCAGTTACTTTCTGGAAACTAAATTTCTTTTAGTATCTTGTGATTTCTGTTAGGATGAAACCAGCATGTGATATAATAGAAGTAATGAATATGGATTTATAGAACATAAATAGTATTATTTCATTTTGGAAGTTCTTGAAAGTAATAAACATTTCAGGTACTCAAAAAGCATTCATGATTTTGCTATGGCTTAGAGACATTTGGAATAGAATGATTATTATAGGACTATCTATATACTACTAAAATTCTTGTTTCTATAAACTTGAACTCAGTGAAACAGTGTATCATAGGATAAGATTTCAAATCCCCCATCAGCCATGAAAAGGCATTACACAACATTAACTCAATGTCAGACATTATTTCTCAACCCAATATTTGATGTAAATATTGTTACAGAACAATCTGCTATGTAGGCATCTCTAGAAAAATAGGAAATATAGTGGCTAGGAGGAATATGAAAACAGGTAAATTTACAAATTTACAAATTGTTTACAAATTGCAAATGGTGGTGAATACTTTTATAAGTTTGCTATAATGATATATTTGCACAATTGTCCAAGCTACATGAATGAATTACCCCGTATATACTCGAGTATAGGTCGACCCAAATATAAGCCGAGGGACCGATTTTCCCACAAAGAACTGGGAAAAATTGGTGACCCGCTTATAAGCCGAGGGGGCATTTTGGCTGTTCCTCCCTGGCCGTCTCGGCCTCCCTAGCCCTGTCG
>NW_015386714.1:654674-704381 GCF_001527695.2 Protobothrops mucrosquamatus
AAGCAGGCAGAGCGCAGCGGCAGGGGAGGGGGGGCGAGCGGCGAGCCGCCGGCGCCGGCACCGGGCAAGCAGGCGGAGCGCAGCGGCAGGGGAGGGGGAGCGAGCGGTGAGCCGCCGTGGCTTGCCTGGCGGCGGCGGCGGCAGCAGCAGCTGCTTCAAGACGCTGACTCGAGTATAAGCCGAGGGGGGCATTTTTCAGCCCCAAAAATGGGCTGAAAAACTCAGCTTATACTCGAGTATATACGGTACCATTTAGAAAAGGCTGAAAAAAATAATCTTCTGAAAACCTGGAAAGCACCTGATCATCAGTTTTGATAATACTAGTGTGATTCATAATTTGTTACCATTGTTCTTACATTAGTTATAATTCAGTTACATGATATTTTTGGCATATGTTTTATCTTTTTTAGAAAATATAGAAAATATATATTTGAAACATGGTATGACAATCCCAAACCAGTAATGAATGTATGGCCTTCTACAGCATGTTTATTACATTAGAGAAAGATAAATAATTCAAACTGAAATTAAACTCTGATAGCCAAAAGACAATGTCTGCATTATAAAGAAATCTACAATGTGCAACGCTTGTCTTCTGAATGATGTTGAGTTCTTTTGAAATGTCAGTTCACTCCTGCTGCAGGCTGTTCTATCTATAAGCTAATAAAAAACTGAAGAGATATAAAAAGCTGAGACTGATGATACTCTGCTTTTCAAGCAATTTGCCTTGGTCAAGTGATAAGAGAAAGAGGCAAAAAAAAAAAAAAAGATTTGCACTGTTAGTTTCTTTTACACAGAATATTTTGTCATGATCAATAAAAACATTTTCACCTTGGATTTAAAAATATATATCTTTAAAAAATCCATCCAAAGTGTTATCAAATGTGAATGATCTGACTTACTATATCATTTCATAAAACTTTTTTTTTTATTTTTCAAGTGCTGCCAGTGAATATTTGTATTCAAATTTTATCACTTTAACATAATGAATAATATGTTTTTGCACAATAAGAAATGATGTTTATGCAAAATATATTTGTATAAAATGTTTATTCATAACTACATTCAAGGTCATGTAAGGTTATATATTAGCATAAAAGTTAATATTTGCTTGATTTATTTTTAAAATGCAAAACCAACTATTGAATACTTCAGTTTCTTTCTTATTTAAAATCCTATAGTCAATCACTGTATTCTCCACATCGTTATCCAGAATGTCTTAAGCTTTCCATGTGATCATCAACTCTATGAAAAGCTCTCAACTATTTCCTATTGAAATGTCCAGCTCATAAGATGGTCCTTTTCCTAACTAGAAAGGCCACAAGCATAGAAAAGATTGGGGAGAGACTTGTGTGACGATGGAGGGATTGCTAGAATAATTGTTGTATCAAAAACAGTACTTTGTATGTAATATCTTTTTCTCTACTGGATTTATAGCTTTATTCTGTAACAATTCACTGATGCTTTATTGTTTTAAGATCAAAGGAAGGTTGAACATTTACTTTTTCTGGAAGTCTCATTATGAAGACTAGTACGTGATCTACATTATTGTACAAATTAATGTAGAATTTTAATGGATATTTAATTATACTGAAGGCTTTTTTCTACCAGTCTATACTTATCTTTCTATTCCACAAGAAAAAAACAACGAAGAAAAGCATTTAGTATTAAAAGGTTCAGTGACAAGACTTATCTCAATAACCATCTTTTCTCTTTGTATCACTTACCTTTTCTCCTTCTCAAAAATTATAGGCCTAGACGAAGAACCTCTATTGAAGATCACAACATATGGCCAGACATTAATAAAACTGAATAGTCTGTCAGATATAGCAGCTGCAAGCTTTGAAAGACTTAAATACAAAATGCAAAAGTAAATTAAGAGTCATATCAATGGGAAGTAGAAGGAATACTAGGGTAAGTTACATAGTCTCTCTTTTCTACTGGGATGATTTCAACTTCACTCAGTTTTAATGCTTATTCATGCCAATATCAATATACAACAATGTAGTTTGAAAGTAATATCCATCTAAACTTACTTTATTGGAGACAAACATGAGAAATGTATTGTGTATCCTGATAGATTACACTGTCTAATAATGAATTTTTCTGTGAATTATAAATACAAAATTGGACTTAATACTGACACACTATTGTATCCTTACTGTGTCAAGTGAATGAGATATTGATTTGCAAGGTAAACTTTATATT
The DNA here is from genome assembly GCF_001527695.2 of Protobothrops mucrosquamatus. Taxonomy (NCBI): domain Eukaryota; kingdom Metazoa; phylum Chordata; class Lepidosauria; order Squamata; family Viperidae; genus Protobothrops; species Protobothrops mucrosquamatus. The sequence goes on from NW_015386714.1 coordinate 656,883, forward strand.
AGGAATCCTTGTTTGCATAGAATATGGTGTGCTTGAAGTAAAATCAGTGTTTATTCTCCTGCCACACTAACTAAAATGTACTAAAATGAAGGCAGCCTTTTTTTACTGATAAATGATATTATGCCTCCTGCATGAGCACAATTAATATTGGTAAGCCAATATACTACTTCTCTAAATTATAGTTAAAGCGTTATGCAAAAGCATTACTTGATCAATGTAATGATGTGTGGTGAAAATCAACATTTCTCTGGTGATTACCATGGCAAATAGATGATTGTGATTTAGAATATAAATCAGGTAAATGGTAAAGAATTTTAATTATCAATGAGATGAAATAAAAAATAGATGTTTTGTATTTATGAAAATATGAGAAATGGGGAAGGTATGATAACGATGATGATGTTATCCATTCAGTTGGGTCTGACTCTTGGTCTCTCCACATCTTCCAATCAGGTTCTATGAAAAAAACAGCATGCCCTTTCCAGGATTTACATAGTCCTATTATTATTTCTAAGATACATATTCATAGAATCAGTACATAATTAGTATTTATGGGTAACTTACAAAAACATAAATAACATAAGATTATAATGAATTTGCTTTCACAAAGAATTACATGAAAAGAAAGCACATAAAAAAGAAAAGAAAAAGTATAAAAAAATATCTTGGCTTAAATGCTTTCTTTTCAAAACTGAAAATAATGTATATATTTTTTCTAGATATACTGTAGGCAGGGTATCAAAATCCAAAGAGTACTTGATGACAATGGTGGTAGGATATTACTGCATGGTGTGCATGACTTAAAAATGTCTTCAATTAAAGTTGTTTTACCATGTGGTCAATCTATAGTTATTTAGATGAAGTTGTCATGTAATTAGCATTTACATGACTTGTATCTGAAGAAATAAATGGACATTTTAAAACTATCACAACCAACCATTGTGATAGTTGTAATAGGTTAAAACATCATTATCATCCATGTTATACAAAATGAGTAAACACCCCATGAGTATCCCACTCATCTAAAATATACAAATGGATTTTTTCTAATAACTGCATTCATCAGACCAGGTGTGGCTGAATTTTTTTACATCTATACAGAATGTCATAAATCTTTATATATTTATAGTTGGTATACAGTAAGTATACCATATAGTGCTAATAGACAAATTAATGGGACCAAATACAATTTATTCATCTCAGATGTCAGAACAGTTTAGGGTTTGTTTTTTTGGTTTTTTTGCTATAGTGATTAATTGTCACCATATTCTCTCCAACAAAGCTAATTTTAATTAATTGCTTGCATCTTATCTCAGATTTTAGCTGATTGAAAAGATATTTAAACAATTATGAAAAAAACAGAAGAAAAAGAACATCAAACTCATTGTAATACATGAAAAAACCTTAATAACTATATAATATTTTATAGTCTGATATATTTTGTCAGATTTAAAGAGATGAAAAATGAAAAGAAGTAAAACTAAGAACAAAGCTTTTTCAGCTAGTAAAATTTGCAAAAAGTTGACAATCACCATCCATTTATGATGATGCTAGCCATTCAGTATTCAGGATAATAAGATGTAGAAACAAAGCATTATGGAAGTCATCCATCAATTAATTCTGAAGAAGCAATTTTATTGTGTCCTTCACATACTTTTAATTTTTGTGAGAAAAGATGTTTGGGGTAAAAGTTTCCTAAGTATTTTTAGTGCAGAAGAATATTTTAAAATTTTCCTTTAACTGTTTTGAAACATTTCTAAGGCAAACTGAGCATCAAATGCTAATTTTGTTTTACGCATTTGTGGAACTATTTTTCCCTGCCTTTCTCTCTCTTTAATTACAGTCATTAGGATTTAGCAGGTACAGTCAAGGACAATAACTGTTAGACATGCATATTCCAGTAGTGCCATCTGTCCTTTCAATAAGTCATCCAATTCTATTTCTTTAGATAACTATGTCACTCAAATTGCATTCCCACTTTAAGTAGAAAATGAACAGAAAAAAATAGTTTTTGTAACTGTATGGACTGTGCAATTCAAGAAGTTAAAACCTTTGATCAGTGACAGCAGACGGATCAGTATTCCAAGAAAAATGATAAAGGCAGACCACGTGCCTTAGTTCTACATGAATTCTGAATTGATTCAGGTATATATGGATAATTTGGAGTCTGATTTAAAGAATATGACTTTTTTAAAAATATAACTTTTACTAAAGTGATACCTTAAAAATATAACTTTAAGGTTTTTTTTAAATGAAGACAAAGACTAATATAAAGTAAGAAAAAGCAAAGAAAAAGAAAGAAATCAAAGAGAAAACTAAAAGTATAAGAAACAAAAAAAGGAAGATAGGGAAAAAAGATAAATGATACAAAGAAATATCTTTAAATCTTCTTAGTAGTAGTTCTAAAAATAATTATAAATTTAACTCTTACTCCATGTTTACAAAATAACCCTCTTCTTTCTATAATTTGTTATATATAATAATCAAAATCATAAATCATAAGTGGATTTTAAGTGTCTTGTAAGAGACGCATAAAAGGACATAAGGGAGTTCCAATCAACAATAAACAGAGATATTGTCTATGACAATAAGTTAATTTAGTATCTCAGCAAGTTATATCATCTTCAGCAACCATTCATGCATAGTGAGTAGGACCAAATCTTTCCATCTTTATGCATATAATAATTAGCTGCAGTTATTGCATACAAAGTAAACTTCAGTGAGATTTTTTTCAACTGTTTGTCCATTTATTCCAAAAGAAAAATCTCTGCTCTCAATTGTATATTAATCTTTAAAGTTCTCTGAATCAGCGGATGTATCTGAATCCAGAATTTTCTAGCTTTTTTACATAGCCACCAAACACGACAAAATGTCCCTTCTTGTGGTTTACATTTCCAAAATAAATCTGAAGTGCCTTTATATATTCTACATGATAGCTCTGGTAACATATACCAACTGTACATCATTTTTAAAAAAGACTATTTAAGATTATAATATAATGTAAAGTTCAATCCTTTTAGCTGCATATTTACCTTTTGTTCTATTTCTATATTATAACCAAATTCTTTAGCCCTATTTGTCATAATATTCTTTCACTTGTTTTTGTTTCAATTTTTTATAGAGATTTTATTCATTTTAGCAAATATAAATTTATCATTTGTATGTAATTCTGTTTCAAATTCTTACAATGTTCAAAAATCATAAATTATTTTGTCTATTTTAAATCTTTCTAATAGTTATAAGTAAGAAAACCATTGACAGCTATATCCCTCTTCCAATAGTTCTTGTCCCCAAAACTGTTTTCTGGCAGAATCATTAACTTTAATTTTATTGTACCAGAATTATCATGCTACCCAAATCTCAGATCATGCCCACTCTTTCACTGAAATCAAACAGAGCATGCTGCAAAATGTAACTTCAAATCAGGTAAACCCAACCCTCCTATTTATATGCATCTTGTAATATGTTATATTTAGCTCACAGTTTTTTCTCCTGCCACACAATTTGCATATATTCTTCTGACATTGTTTAAATGATGCTTCAGTTGTCAAAACAAATACACCATTCTGAAACAAAAAATATCATTTTAGGCAAGACATTCATTTTTATCACAGAAATTTTCTCCAGTAATGACAGCTGTAGTTTCTCCCATCTTGCAATATCCCAACATACTAAAGTTATTTTGAAATAACATACAATTCATATTTGTTATGGTGACAACATGATATTTTATCTTCTTCTCAATCTTATAACCTGATTTATTACCTCAGTTTAATCTTCAAATTTTGCTTTTTAATCTTGAAACATGCTAATGCACCAAATTCTTTTAATTTGTGCATTAGTATTTCAATTTCCTTTAATGGATCTTTCAGATCAAAACCTCTCTGCGGTTACTGAAGCAATCCTCCCCTTCTCTTCATTCTTGGCTGCTTTTCTGGTGGTTTTCATTATAATCCAAAATCAAAGAGTCTCAAACAAGGGAAAAATAAAAGGCAGGTTTCCCTCCCTCCCCTCAGCTTGGTCTTTCTGTGCCCTTAAGACTTTCATCTCATGTGACACTCTGTAGTTAAAGTCAACATCATAGTCTAGTTCATATTATCTTTTATTTTGTAATTGTCTGCACTCTTTAATAGTAAACAGCAACAAAAATCTCCACAAAGGTCTAATTAGTTTGTCTAACTTCATTCCCATTTGTTTAAAAGCAATTTCCTCAAAAAATAATCCTTCAAAATAACTGTCCCCTTTGTCTGTTTTAAACTTTTTTATATTGACTCCTTGTTATTTGTCAAGGACTCATTTGTATGGATTCCAAAAACAGTATATAAATCAAAATATTCATTCAGAATTTATTAGATTGTAAACTTTCCTAAAATTACTGGCTTTCCAGAGCCAGTAAAATATGATTTATCCATCTGTGAGGTTAACATTTATTTTACTGATTTTTTTTCAAGAACAGCAGTTTAATATGTAGTATCAAAATAAGTTAGGAACTTCTACTGCTGAACAAATTCACTCTAGCTGCCAGGAATAAAAATATAAAAATTCCTTGTTCCATTCCATTATCTGCCTTGAAAATTCTGAAACACATTCTAGTTTTAGTATAATTTTTATTTCTTTGAATATTTATTACATTTCATTTGTCTATCAATATGTTCTCTTCTGTTGACAATCTCTCTGGCATTTTGATGAGTAGTGATGAAATATTTGTGATATTCCTATTGAAATTAAATGCCAAATTTGTAATGTCACCACTGCAGTTCTTATTTAGAAATTAAAAAATGCCTGCTTTCCGTAATTTTTTACTTCTTTTAGTAGAAGATTGCTTACTTGCTGTTCCAATAACATATACTATACATATTTGAGATTGTCTTTTTAGGTTGGGTCAGGTAATTAATTATTAATTTCTCAAAATTTGTTCAGCATGAATTCTCTCACATACTTATTCTTAACCATTATTATTATAATAATTTGGAGCCATGTTGAATTGACAATCTACTTATTATTTATAATATTACTTATTATCTCATGCAACATTGTTCGAGATCCCAAAGAAAAAATAAAGGATCTATATAGACTTTAGAAAGGAAAAGTAAAACTCAGGCAACTTGATAATTTAAGAAATTCTCGTTAGACTTAACTAATTTGAAGTTAGTTCAAATTGTCTTGCTTTATCTAAACTAGTTGTAGGCACTCTCCCCCACCCTCAAACACAATTATATATCAAGTATGTTATAATAAATATGTTAAAGGAATGAAGTGGTTACAATCATTAGATTGAGAGATTTGTATTTTGAGGCTAAAACAATGTTATATATAACTTCTTTAGGAATTGGTGTAATTATGACAATAAAATAAAAGCACCCTGTTGATTATCCTTTTGTTTAATATGTGTAAGGATTTCATGTGCATTTTTACACTTCCAGGGAGAAAATGATTTTTCTTGAAAATCATGAAAAATGGAGCAGAACATCCAGGTTCAGTCACAATTTTGTTCCATATAGTATTAATCTTGTGAACTCTAAAGCTTCCTCCTTCTGTTATGTATTCAAAATGGACAGTGATTAATATTTATATGTTACTTATATGTAAGGGTGTAGGTCTATACATATGTTGTATATAGTGTGTTTAAATGTGCGTTATGTATGTGTACGCTTTGAGAGCAAGCAACTAACTTTCATTTTTAATGTGTGCCATTGTGCCCACAGTAAAAAATGAGAATAAAGGTTATTTATCTATCTATCTATCTATCTATCTATCTATCTATCTATCTATCTATCTATCTATCTATCTATCTATCTATCTATCTATCTATCATACTCAATGAGTAGTCCTCAATGGCACTACATCTACATGGAGAGAAGTAAGCAGTGGGATACCACAAGGTTCTGTCTTAGGCCCAGTACTCTTCAATATTTTTATCAATGACTTGGATGAAGGAATTGAAGGGGAACTCATCAAACTTGCAGATGACACCAAACTGACAGGAGACCCCAGAAAACAAACTCAGGATCCAAAAAAATATTGACAAACTTAAACAATGGGCCTATCCAACAAAATGAGTTTCAATGTGGAGAAAAGCAAAGTCTTACATCTAGGCAAGAAAAACCAAAGGTACAAATACAGATTGGGTGACACCTGGCTCAAAAACAGTAACTGTGAAAGGGACCTTTGAATCCTAGTGGATGATCACTTGACTATGAGCCAGCAGTGTGCAGCAACAACCAAAAAAGCTAATACAATCCTGGTTTGTATAAATAGAGGTATAGAATCAAGATCATGTGAAGTATTAGTATCACTTTATAAAACCCTAGTAAGACCATACTGGAATACTGCAGCCAATTTTGGTCGCCATATCACAAAATAGAGGTTGAGAGTTTGGAAAAAATTCAGAGAAGAGCAACTAAGATGATTAAAGGCCTGGAGACTAAAACATACGAAGAATGGCTACGGGACTTGGGTTTAGCTAGTCTAAAGAAAAGAAGAAATAGGGGAGACCTGATTGCCGTATTCCAGTATCTGAGGGTCTGTCACAAAGCACAGGGGGCCAGGTTGTTCACCAAAGCACCAGAGGGAAGGATGAGAAACAATGGTTGGAAATTGATCAAAGAGAGAAGCAACCTGGAATTAAGGAGAAATTTCCTGACAGTGAGGACAATCAACCAGTGGAACAGCTAATCCCCCAGAAATTGTGGGCGCTCCATCACTGGAGATTTTAAAGAAGAGACTAGACATTCACCTGTCTGAGACTGTATAGAGTCTTCTGCTTAAGCAGGGGGCTGGACTAGAAGACCTCCAAGGTCCCTTCCAGATTCTATTCTATTCTATTCTATTCTATTCTATTCTATTCTATTCTATTCTATTCTATTCTATTCTATTCTATTAAGAGTCCTTTGCCCTGTGCTGTAAAGTCATAATATTATTATGACACTAATACTTGCAATCAGCAGCACCTCTTATAGCTCCTCAGCACTTGAAGCTGAAAAGAGGTTGGATATTTCTTGAGAAAATGATCTGAAGCCTGTCTCCAAATCTACCATGAAATACTTAGAAAGATAAAGATTTTGGAAGGTCTTTCATAGTCTCCAGATAGAATACTATTTAAAATCTGTCAAAAGATCTCAAATGTGCAGTGCATGCAAGGAGCCCTATAAATAGTTCAGAGACAAAATGTGCAAAAAAAGAGAGAATATAGAAATATTCAGATGACAACAGGAAGCATTGGGATGCTATTATTTTTCCCAGAGAAGTTCTTATAATGCTAACTGAAAGGATCTGATATTTTTACATTCTACAAAAGGAAAGGTTTTAGAAAGCTTAAAAGGAAAGGTTTTAGAAAGCTTAATAGCTATGCAAACTCAGCAAACAAAGCACAGCAAGAATTGCTGAATGCATTTAATAATGACTGAAAGCTCATAAATGTTAGCCTATAAAAATTCCTGTTTAAATACCTTCTTTATGATGAGTCAGCAATCATGATTTTTTGTCAAGATAGTCAGAAAAAATAAATACCAGTATTATGATTGGCTGAATGAAATTTCCCTTAGCTATTTAAAGATTCAAAGAGACATAGATGTGCTGTGAAAATTATATATGCAAAACTGATTATGTTTCCCCCAAAATTATTTATATAAGGAGGCAGGCAACAGTATCCTGATGTTACTCATTTCTGAATGATACTTTTTCTGATTTCTTCTATCATGATTTTTTTTTTGAAGAAAAATTGTAAAGTAAAATAGTACAATTTGTGGGCCTTGGTATCTTTGATATATGGTAGAATATAGTATCTGAGGAATTGGCAATAGTGGATGACTTGGAATGCCAAATGTTGGTCCTTCTACTTTTGCCAATACTTAATAGAGATCCATGAGTTCAGATCTTATTCCTGTAGAAGAACAAGCTTTCCAAAACATTAGTAATAATAACAATAATATCTATTGTGTGACCAACCATAACAAAATCACAAACAAACATACAAAATCACCATCAGTCAATTGCAAAATGCAGCTTACTGTACATTCTGCGATAATATTATTATATTACTATTAATATACTACTATTGCTCAATAGTAGTAACTGTGATAACTGATAAAGATACTGTGAATATTGATGGGAAATCAAACTTTAATAAGGATATTGATTTATGAATTGATATTATTTGTACCTCTATAATATTAGTAAAATATGATGAAGATGTCTATATTTAATTTTGCATATATCAATAGTAGTAAGAATTGTAATTGTTCAACAAGGGGAAAGGGGAAATATATGGGGAAGAAAGGAAGATCAAGCAAAAAAAATACTGGAGTGTACGGTACTGAATAGATCTATATTGAAGAAATTAAAGTTAAATATGTAAACCCAGACAACATGTTGTTTACTAAGCTCTATAGATTGTAATTTTTAAAAATTAATAAAATTTATATATATATAGTAGCAACTGTGAGAGGGATCTTGGAGTCCTAGTGGACAATCACTTAAATATGAGCCAGCAGTGTGCTGCAGCTGCCAAAAAAGCCAACACAGTGCTAGGCTGCGCTAACAGAGGGATAGAATCAAGATCACGTGAAATGTTAACACCACTTTACAATGACTTGGTAAGGCCACACTTGGAATACTGTATCCAGTTGTGGTCACCACAATGTAAAAAAGATGTTGAGACTCTAGAAAGAATACAGAGAAGAGCAACAAAGATGATCATGGGCCTGGAGGCCAAAACATATAAAGGACGGTTGCTGGAATTGGGTATGTCTAGTTTAATGAAGAGAAGGACAAGGGGTGACATGATAGCAGTGTTCCAATATTTCAGGGGCTGCCACAAAGAAGAGGGGGTCAAGCTATTCTCCAAAGCACCTGAAGGCAGGACAAGAAGTAATGGATGGAAACTAATCAAAGAGAGAAGCAACCTAGAACTAAGGAGAAATTTTCTGACAGTTAGAACAATTAATCAATGGAACAACCTGCCTCCAGAAGTTGTGAATGCTCCAACAGTAGAAGATTCTGCCTATCCTAGGTGCTTGGAAAGAAATGAACAGGTAGACAGAAATGCCAAATCCAGTCTAAATATTTGGCTAACTGTAGAAACAACAATAATAATATTAAGAAAGCAGACTTCCAGTTTGCCATTGCGGCGCCTGCGGATGCTGGAGGACCCTGGAAAGGGTCAAAAGTCACCCTGTAGGGGTAATGAGCAAGGAGGGGACCCCCAGTTGATCGCAAGAGGGCGGCAGCCCTTCCGCTTGATCCAGGGCAGCTCTCCAAACCGGTGAGGGAAAGATCGGCCATAGCAATATGGTTCATCGCTAAGCTGCTGACAACCGAAGTCAAAATTACTACCAAGCACCTTTAAAGCAACACAGATGAAACTGGGTGAGATCTGATCTTCTCTTTAAACCTTAAATATCTTTCCTGCAAAAGCTCCCCCTGTCAGGAGAGAGGTAAGGGAATTTCTACCCCAACCTCTAAGAACAGCGGCGACTGACTACCCAGGGGAAATAGAGCAATTATAAGAACAACTTTAATCTAATTGGATGCATATACTTTTGAAATTTGGGGACTAAACGTTTTACTATTCTTACTGGAGACATTGTTTTTTATCTAAAAAGAAAAGAAATAAACCTTGAAAAACTATTATAAAAACTTGGGACTTAAAAAGGTTTAAACGGTGATATCTTGTGGCAAAGTATGGTATTACAACTTGTTATTGACTAAAAGAGACTTGGCTTGAAGCCCAGAATCTAGAGAAAACTTTCCTGACCTTGACAGATACCAGCTGTGAAAAACTCAGCTGTAAAGAAGGAACTGCAGGGCAACATATCTTGGCCTGTTTGAACTATAAAGATAAACCTTTACTGTCTTTCAGAGTTACATGTGGGAAATTGTTTTCCTATTTCTTTACATGAGAAGTATCTGTTATTACATGATGGAATACTTTGGGCTATAAATTCTTATTTGCCAAACAATTTCTACTATAAAGACTACCTACAGAGTGTGAAATAAATGTCCCATACCTAGCGATAAAAAACAAAAAACTATTTTTAATGTTTGATTTTAAAATCTTCAACTTAATACATTATCAAGGGAATATGGATGAAGATCAGGGAAAAAAAATCCTTTTTATGTTGAAATCAATACATGAAACCATTCTTTTAGCATGTAACAAAATAAGAGGCAACATAAAGGAACAAGATGCCAACTTAGATATACAAACCCAGATCTTGACTACAACCAAATAACTAACAATGCAGAAAGTAACAGGAGAAGTGGAACAACTAAATACTAAGACAGAGGACCCAACTGACCAACAGATCCAACCAATGGGAAAATTAGAAAAAAGAGTGACAACATTGAAAATGGAAAAGACTTTTACATAAGTCAGAAGAAATTTGAGGAAAAGGAAGAAGAACAGATTGAATGGAAAATAAAGTTATCAGGACAATTGTGGGAAATTGGAGTAATAGGGAAGCGATTAAATGAATACAATTGGGCTAGTTCTTCAAAAAAACTGTAATTAAATGGTCTTTCTTATTTCATATAATACATATAATAATAGAGGGAGAACTGTTTGAGGATTCAAAAGTATTGACATGGAAGGTTAGTTGGCAAAGGAAAAAAGCCAGAGTAAGGCTGAAAGAAACTAGGGTTTTGATTCATTAGATGGGATTTCATATTACTGATTAGAGGGTTGAATATGTTGGAAAATAGATATTTTTTAGAAAATAAAGTAACATTATAATTGAATAGATAAGATGTATAATAAGATTAATAGACTTTTGGTTTAATATGGTGAAAAATAGATAACTTTTAGAAAATAGAATAAGATTATATGTAAATAGATAAGATGTGTATTTAGAATACTAGATTTTGTTATAAAAAGGGGAAAATAGAAGATGAGATGAGGGAAACTCTGGTTACCTAAAGCTTGGAAATTATAATATCAAATGTTAAGTTGAATATTGAGGGGAAATTAAAGCCTGGGGGGAAAAAGCAATAACGGGACATTGATTGTCTATAAGGATTGAATGCAAACACAATTAAGATATGTATAAAATTATTGATAAATGTACAAAGATGGTTTTACTTAGTTGATAACAATAAGAACTATACTAGCTCAATTTGAGATAGTAGATATTAAGGGAAAAAGAGAGGTAATATCTGATGTTGTAACTTGAGATTTGTGCTAAAGATTTATGTATGTTATTGAATTATTGATTACCAGTCACCACATTGCTTTTTAAATGTTTAATTGTAAAATTAGAAAATTAATAAAATATTATAAAAATAATAATACTAAGAAAGAAAAGATAGTACAATGGTAACAAGTACCTTGGGTGCAATTCCAAAACATCTAGAGAATCACTTGGATACCATCAGCACTGACAAAGTCTCCATCAGTCAATTGCAAAAGGCAGCTTTACGTGAAACAGCTTATATCCTGTAACAATATCTTTAATATTATTAAACAATGGCATTTGGCTATCCTAGGCTTTTCAACAAAAATGCCATAACCAGTTTAAATATCTGGCTGACACTGTGACCAACCATTATAATTAAAAGAATTTTAGTTATAAGAATTTATTCAAAAACAATAAAGTAGGACATGTATCAGAAAAAAATGAATCCAGTCACTTTGCCCCCCCCACACAAAAACAATAGGTCAATGCTAATGATTATTGTATTAATTAACATATCTTCTTGGGCCAAATAATGTGCTCAGGATATCCTGTTGTATTGTAGACTAATTGGACATATAGATATGTCTGGGCAAAGTAAACTCGTGTATCAAAATATTGCTTAGGAATCCATAACCTGGCACCACTTGTAGGGATTGATGCAATAGTATGGTCACAAAGACAGCTAGGTTCCCATAAAACATTCATATATACATTCTTTGCAATTTAACACATTTGTATTTTATATTCTCTACAAATCTGGGTGAAAAAAGCTGTAAGTCATAATTGTATTTAAACATCAAGACAGTCACCAGAACATCAAGACAGTTACCAGAGAGCAGAGTTTAGTTGTTGTTTTTTTAACACTATGGACTATTTAAAGGAGGTGAATAAATCTGAATAAGGACAGGTTTGAGAAAATTACAATCTGCTTCCTTTAGCAGAAGAGAGAGCTCAATTAACTTGTTAAATTATTCATAGTGAAATTTGCTAAACTCTAGCACCATTTCCATCTCCATCTAATTTTTGGCATCACTGCTGAGCCTACTAACAGGGTACCAATTAGTGCCAAAGAGAGGTGATTAATGTCTTAAGAAAAACAAATCACCCACTGCAGCTCTTGGTTTGCACTGTATGCTAAAATGTTGAAAGAGCTATGTCTAATTTAATCCAAATTATGATATCAGTTGAAGGATGTGTAAAATCTATGATGGAAATATGGAATATTTTAAGAAAAATTAAATACATTGGCATAATATCTAGGTGCTGATATTTTTTTTGCAGAAAAAATAAAATGTCTCAGCATTCTTTTTTAGGATAAAAATATAATTAAATATAATTCAGTTTTCAACAGATATATATCTAATCCAGACATGTCAAACCCGCGATGTCATGTGACATCACGCAACGTATCAGGACTGTTTTGCCATTGCCGGCAATGGGGTGGGCGTGGCTTCCGCGTGATGCATCTGGCCCATGGGCCAGCAGTTTGACAACCCTGATCTATTCTGTTAGCATTTTTAAAGATAGGAATGAGATAAGAGTCAATTAACTAGTGATTGGAACTCTAGTGTCTGAGATTTCTGTCCTCTACTGTTGCAGCTTGTTTCACCCACAATTACTTATGTGGAGGGGGCAGCTTTTTCATCCTTTGAATTTAAGGAGGAAAACTGAAATGATTCAATTTGCCCTCTGGACTGCCATTCCTTATGAGCAAATGATGGAAATCAAGTTGAGTTGAGCTATAGAGAGGCAGGGTATTTCATCATGTTTGTATCTATGATGCAGCCTAAATTTATGGATGCTAGAACTGATTTTCCTCATTTCCAATACACTTTGCATTATAATTTCTTCTTCAGTTAAAGAGAGATTTTTTTTAGATATAGAGGAGGAGGAGGAGGAGGAAGAGGAGGAGGAGAGAAGTGCTTCTCTTAGCTGCTCATTAAAGACCTTAAAATATTTAATGGAAACATATACTCTTATTTGTGAAACAGTGAAGGTTATTTTTTAACACAGTAAAATATTTTTAATGAATTTGTCCTTAGATATCACAGTCTGAAATTTTGGAAATTTTGAAAGAACTTTTTTTAAAAATTCTACTTGTATACCTCAATTTTGACTAATAGACAAAAAAAGTTTTTATAAACGTTTATTCAGCAAACAGGACAGGTACAGACCTCAACAGATAGTTAAGACTACAGAAAAAAATAATTGCAACCAGCCTCCCTTCCATTGAGGACCTATATATTGCACAAACCAAAAAGAGGGCTGAGAAAATATTTACAAATTTATCACATCCTGGACATAAACTCAGGATGCCGCTATAGGGCATTGCATGCCAAAACAACTAGACACAGGGACAGTTTTTTCCCTCATGCCATCACTCTGCTGAACACCTAATTCTCACAGCATTATCTTATGCCTAAAGGTATTTACCCATGTAGTAGGGCTGTGTTACTATTATCCTTCTCATATTTCCTTTTATCTTCTACCATTGATATCTTATAATTATATTACTTTGTTGTTTGTATGTACACTGATAGCTTATCCACCAGAGACAAATTCCTTGTGTGTCCAATCACACTTCGCCAATAAAGAATATTATATTCCATTCCATTCCATCATAGAATTTATTTGTAGTAGGAATCATTATTTGAGAAACTGTAACATAAGTATCACTTGCCAAAAATTAGTATAAAATATTATTAGTTTAAAGAAATATTATTTTCTATGCAGTAAATAATAACTTTCAAATTTCTAAAGAATTTTCCCCTCTGCTGTGATGTTCATTTGAAAAGCAACTAAGGAATCTGCGTATAAAGCCTTTGTGAAGCTTCAAATGAGTAAGTGATTCAGTGAATTTTAATTAAATTATTCTTTGGAAGCAAATTCCCAAATCAAAATGGCAACCTGCTTCAAATCAGGTAGATTTGAAGCATTTCGGACCTCTGATAACTTCTCTGCTGCTTCTGGAATTTTAACAGACAACAACCAATGTTTCATGTATGGTTTCAAATATGAAGAACATTAGCAGGAGTGTTAAGTGTTATGATCAGTTCACTGACTTGAACAATGGGCTCTACAACACAAAAATGGATAATATGGTTATTATGTCTTTTTTTTACTATAATTTGATGTGGTAAGCTTGACATGCTCTTGGTTTCAATCATTTTCAATCATTCTGTTTCTTTAATAGCCCACACTATTAAAGTCATAACTTTCATGGCTGACAATCACCTGCTTGACAGGATCTTTGAAAATTAATTTTCACACATGCCCTGGAATTAGTGTAGTTGTCCAAATCAGGACAACTTGTGAGTTAGAAGTGAATTTGTCCATTTTGCAATTACCACAGGCATTAGGCATAGAATAAATACTTTACAAGCTCAGTTAATGGAGAGTTATTTGGATAATGAATTTCATTGGATTCTCATCATATTTATGTAGCAAAGAGGCCAAAATGTATCAGTTGGCTCTAGAAATGGCAACTCAGCTGTTAATGTAGTTGGCTTCTGTTGAAAAAACCAACCTGGTAAAGGTTGATTGTCTTTTGCCTGCTGAGCTAGCTGGTTCATAGTCTGACCTATCTGCTCCATGTAAGTCCAGGGTCTTCAAACTCATTGACTTCATGAGGTTTCAAATTGTTCATCCACTTCTGTACTACTTAATAGTACAACAAATAATACCAATAAATGGTAATAATGTTGACCATGGATAGTGTAATTGCTTTCCCAAAACAGTTCTGCCAAGAATGTTTATGTGTTGGTGTGAATGTGGACCACTTGAAATTGATTGTTCTGAAAAAGGAATGATTAATGTTTTACACATTACCCCTGTTAATTAAGCAGGAAAGGGGCCAAGGTGAAAGTGGCCATTAATTAGAAATGCTAACAGTCAGCTTTCCTTTAATTAGGGAAGGGAAATGGTTAGGTCAGGATCTTGTCAAATCTGTTGGTTTTAGAAAGACAGAAATTATTATTTTGGACGCTTTCATAGCTATTGGAATATTTACTTTCTATGCATTTTCTATTTAGGTTGGAGATAATAACTTTGCTAAAGATTATTTTAGCAAATGTAGGCCTTTTTAGACTTGACAATTCCCACAAGTTTGCTTCACTCCTGGGAATAAAAACAATTACTAAAATTAAGCCAGGAAGTTGTGCATCTGGAGTAATGCAAACTTCTAAAAATACTATTAGATTGGAACACATTCACAATTAACTTGTAAACTATTTTTTTCTAATTCTAGTAAAGTAAGCCAATGAGGGCCAACTAATATATAATGTGTAGCCACACAATATGAGATATAATAATAATAATAATAATAATAATAATAATAATAATAATAATAATAATAATAATAATAATGATGATGATGATAAAGTTGGAAGGGGCCATGACATTAAAAACCAATCAAAACAAAACAACAACCACAGTGTAATTATGTCTGAATCAGAAAATGTTCTTAAAATGTCTTTAGGACATATATCACACAAAAATACCTCTCTTGAGTTTTTGTTTGTTTTTAAAGAGAAGGACTTATTCCAGGAATGTAAAGCAGAAAAGCCTCTCAGCCAGAGATTGACAGCAAACAAGTCTTCACTTAAAAGAAACCAAATTCTCACCAAATTCTTCATCTGTAACTTTGAAACTTCAAGTTCTCAGGATTCAAAATCCTCATCAGACTGCTCCCTATGTAACCATTAGACCACTCTCATAAATGACACCTCTCAAGTCAATACTTAGAACTCTCAATCCTCAACAGGTTATCAGCAAAAATGATTTAGCAGAGCTATTGCTGTAATTGTGAGAAACAGACAAAATCAATGTTTGATGCTGCTCCCTCATCCTGACTATCAGTGCTATATTGCTACAGCAATAAAGCATTGGATTTTAAGCATGTAACAATATAGACCTGAATTTAAAACATGTAAGAACAATCCAGACATGAATAAAACATCTATAAAATTTATTCATTTACTTACTTATTTACAGGACTTATTTGGCTGCCTATATTATATAAAGACTACAGGCAGCTCATAACTATCCAGAAAAAAGTACCCTTACCTCCAGGCACCAGACCAATCATTCTGCAGCTCAACTTCCATTCTAGCCCAATGCTTGGGGGTAGAGCCATGCTTCATAGCCCTCTGAAAGGCTAAAAGAGTAGGGGTTGATTGGATTCCAGTGAAAGGCTATTCCAAAGCACTGGAAGGCATATCTCTGAGGTCCTGAAAATATTTAAGGGAGAGGATTATCTTATCTAATCTAGTAGGATGGGCAGATAACCTCAGGGAGGGATGGTCCTATAAAAAAACCTGACCCTGTGCCATGTTAGGTTTTAAAGATAATACCTAGCACCTTGTATTGCAGTCAGAAAGCAACTGGAAGCCAGTGCAGCTTAAGCAGCAGTAGTACTACTCATGGGACACCCAAAAGTACATGTGCCACTGCACTGTACACTGTTTAAACTTCTAAATAGTTTTCTAGAACATTCCCATATAAAGCACAATGCAGCTGAGTAAGACATGGGTGAATATTAGTAAGTATTCCTGGTCCAGGAATAGATGCAACTGGTACACAAGATGGACTCTCATCCATCTATGGCTGTCACCTGCTCTTTGAACAGGAGCCATGACTCAAAGAGTATCCTTAATTGATTTGTGTGGGGGAGTCAAAGCTGTGAACTGTCCTTTTGATCCCAGGAGAGGGGCAAAAGCCCGCAACCATCCCAACTTGCTAGTCACAGCTGGTTTCTTTCCATCCAGGACTTACAAATTACAGGCAGTGAACCAGCATCTGAACATGATCATCCCACACATACTGAATCCCATGTCAGCAGATGACTTCTTCCAGTGGCTTCATGTAGGGGTTAAATCAGAGGGAAGAGAGTCCCAAGTCCTTTAGCACCCCACATAGTGAGGTCCTAGATACCATGGTCAATGCTATCAAAACTGCTAAAACATCTATAAGTTTCTGGATGGACACACCATCCTCACTCCAAGCCTTCCAAAGGTCATCCACAAGTGTAGCCAATGCTGTCTCAGGAATATATTCCATCTCTAATCCTGAGTGGAAAGAGTCCAAATAATCTGCTTCATCCAAAACTGTCTGTAACTGAGAACTCACCACCCTCTCCACAACCTTTCCTAAAAGATTATCCAAAAGTGTGGGGTCCAAAGATGATCTCAAGGCCAGTGAAATTTGTTGTTTGTTTGTTCATTCATTCATTCATTCATTCATTCATTCATTCATTCATTCAATTTCTATGCCACCCATCTCGCTGAGGTAACTGTAGGTGGCTTACAGTCATTCAATCAAATACTATATAAAACATTTAAAACAACAAATAAAATATATAATTTAAAATTCAGTTAACCAAGATGGGAGGAGGTGGGGGCCTGTCTAATCCATTAACCACCTCCAAGAGGCCAGTCCCCTATTGTCATTGCAAATTCTAATGTTGCCAGGCTGTTTGCCTTAATTACAGTGAATTACCATGTGTCTTTCCAATATGCACATATGCCAAACTAATATAAATGGAATCACATCATTTTCCAAGTTCTCATCTGTTGTTAAAGAACTGTGGGCAAAGAACAATTTATCTCAAAAGCACCATGAGCCACCTGTCATTGGCATGATTACATAGATTGATAAAGGAAGAAAGACCAGCTAACCAATCTCCAGAGATTTCTTGGTATCAATTGATGCACACTGACTTGATCAACTAATGTTACACATCTTGAAATTAGGACATACCTTAAACCTGAACTACTAATATAATGAAGTATAAAATAATACTTAATACTAAATAATAATGCTACATCATTAAATGACAATAATTAACAATCTAACAGATGAACATTTGTTAGATAACTATGACATATTTTGAGTTGCCGCAAATGTTTTGGAAACTGTTGACTCCAGATGACAACCATGCTGAAGACTCTCAAATTGGCCCTTCTTTCTTTCCAGACTCAAAAGACTGAATTCAAATAAATGACTCTACATTCTTTCTCTCAGGTTACCAGTTCTTTTTAAACATCAAAATATTTACCTGTATTCATGTTATAGCAGTCTATCTGCATAGATCGTACACATTGTACAAAAATAATGAAAAGCATTGTTAAACAAAACATTAGCCTGTATCCAGGGAAAAACCTGTGTTTCCCCTCTTGCTAAAGAAGAGTCACACCATGAAATCTACTAAATGTTATATCTTCATTGATATCGTGACTGATGATGATGATGATGATGATGATGATGATGGTGATGACGATGATGATGATGATGGTGATGATGATGATGATGATAAAATTACTGATATCTGGGTTGATCACAAGAAACTTGATAATAAATAGGTAATTATATATAGTAAAACTGTAGAGCCAGTTTGGGGTAATAATTAAGGTGCTGGCCTGGAAACAGGAGACTGTGAATTCTAGTCCCACCTTGGACATGGAAGTTGGCAGGGTGACCTTGGGCCAATCATTCTCTCTTAGCCTCACAGGATTGTTGTAGGCAGAGAAAATAGGATGAGGAAGCAATATTAGGTTTGTTTGCCACCTTTGATTACTTATAAAGTAATAAAAAGCAATATTTTATTACTTTTAAATAATGAAGTAATAAGGTACTAGCAAAACACCTCCACAATATTGTACTGAAAATTATATGGAGACATCCATGTGGATGTCTTCAAAAGAGT
The DNA here is from genome assembly GCF_001527695.2 of Protobothrops mucrosquamatus. Lineage (NCBI taxonomy): Eukaryota > Metazoa > Chordata > Lepidosauria > Squamata > Viperidae > Protobothrops > Protobothrops mucrosquamatus. The sequence continues at coordinate 675,756 of NW_015386714.1, forward strand.
CTTATCTTTATTGAGTCTGCACATTGTCCCTGCATTGTCCAACTGATAGCCTCTTCTTCTCCCCAGCTGTCTAGCTTTTGGACTGTATTTTTCTTATAACAACATTACAGTTTGGTAATGAACTCAGTTAATATGCAGAATTTATCTATTTTATCTTTTATATCTTTCTTTAACTTCTCATAATATATCTTCTTAATTCTTAAGGTATTGCGATGTCAATACCTAAATATTTGATACTATCTACTATTGTTAATTTATATTTTTCTTGCAATGCATCCATTTCTTCTTTACTATGGTTATATAACATCATTTCTGATATTTCCCAGTTTATTTGCAATCCACTATATTTCCTAAATTCATTCAAATGTGAATATACCCTCTCTATATTAGCTATGGGATTTTAAAATGTTAGTAATGTATCATCTGCAAATAAATTTATTTTAGTTTTCTTATATACATCAATTCCTTCAATCAATGAATCTTTCCTGATTGCATTTGCCAAATCAATAGTGCAAATAGAACTGGGGATAAGGGGCAACCCTGTCTCGTTCTCCGGCTTAAGGTTATTGTCTCTGTAACACCATCATTTATAACTATTCTTGCCTTATTTTCTGAGTATAGTTAATTTATCACCTTTCTATTTTTTTTCCAAAGCCTAACTTCTTTATTAATATCTTCATTGTAGGCCATTCCATACATTCAAAGGCCTTAAATACATCTAATGCTAATAAACCAGCCTTTAATTTTTGATTCTTTATATAATAACCTATATTTAATACCCTTCTGACTACATGTGACATTTGTCAGCTTCTTATAAATCCACACTGATCGTTTTTAATATAATTCTCTATAAATGTATTCAATCTATTTGTCAATATTGCTGTAAAATCTTAGCATCCTGATTAAGAAGGGATATTGGTCTATATGATCCTGCATTTGTAAGACCTTTATTAGGTTTTGCTATCAATACTATCAGAGATTGCTTCCAGGAACTTGGACTAATTTCACCTTCCATTATTTTATTAAACATTAAACTCATCTTCAGCGCCAATAGTCCTTTACAAATTTTATAATATTCTGCGCCTAGTCCATCTAACTCTGGTGCTTTACCTATTTTTAATTTATTAATAACTTCCAGCATCTCCTCCTCTTCTATTTGTGATTCCATTATTTCTTTATCATATTCTCGAATTTTACAGTTTAAATTCTTTTCTATATATGCCTGACTTTCATTTACATTTATTTCCTTTCCCTTATATAACTTTTCAAAGAACTTCTGAAATATCAACAATTTTTCTCTCATGTTACATCTTTCTCCCTTATCGTTCTTTATTACTCCAATCAGGCGTTTTGCCTTTTTAACTTGTGTGGCTCTAGCCAACATTCTAGAATGTTTATTACTATTTTCATAAAATTCCCTATTTAAATAAATTAGATTTCTTTGAACCTGTTCTAGCTCAATATTTTGCAACTCTTTTCTTTTATCTGATAATTCTAACAATCCTATTCTCTCTACTTTCTACATATTTACTCTCTAGTTTTTTAATTTCTTCCTCCAACCTTTTTATATATTTCTTTTTGTTTTTTATATTATAAGAATAGTTTATTCCTAAACCTCTTACCTCTGCTTTCATTGCATCCCATATTACACCTATATTAATACCTCCTTCTTCATTTATAGTCCATATTTCTTTTCTCTAAAACCTCTTTATTTTTAAAAATCTTCGAATTCATTCTCCATCTACTTGCCTGTTTATAATCACAATCTATTTCCATTTCCATAGTTATAATTGCATGATCTGATATTTTAATTATTTTTATCTCTGCTTTCATTATTTTAGATAATATTTCCAATGTTACAAATGTAATCTATTCTTGTAAAAATTTTATGTCTATTAGAAAAATATGTATAACACTTTTGATTGCCATGTAATTTTCTCCAAATATCTTTTAATCTATTTCTATTAATAAATTTTCTCAAATCTGTATTATTATTCTTTATTTCCGCTTTTGATGGATTAGATTTATTAATTCCTATATCCATAACCATATTATCACATAACCTGCCATTATCACATAACCTTTTTTTATTTTTTTTTCTATTTCTTTATATACTCTATTATAAAACTCTCTTTGATTTGTATTAGGTGCATACAAATTTGCTAAAGTGACCTCTTGTCTATAAATCGAGCCTTGAATTATAAGAAATCTTCCCATATCATCCCTTTTTATGGCTTTTATCTTAAATTCACATCTTTTAGCTACAATTATTGCTACCCCTCTTGCTTTTGATATGCCTTTTCATATACATCAGCCCAATATAACCTAAGTTCATTCATCCCTTCTTTCTTTTGATGTGATTCTTATAAAAATGCAATATCTATTTTCTCTTTGTTAATTGATTTTTCAGTTCTTGCTCGTTTATATTTTTTCCCCAAGCCATGTACATTCCATGTAGCTACCTTCAACGATTTCCCCATCTATTCCTTATATTACAAATTTGGTCTTTTGGTCTCCATATGTGCTGTAACATAAGTCTTATAAAACTAAAACTACAAAGTAAGCATATTGTCCCAAAACATAAATAAGCTCTTACCGACCCATATACATATATATTGTCCCCCTTCCCTTCTTCAGGAGATCTTCCTCCTCTCTGCTGCATCAGGCCTTCGGGTGGGGGGGAAGAGGAGCCATCCCTGCACGGACTTTGGTCACCCACTCTACCTCACTTGACCATCTTTACCCTTAATTTCTACACCCAAACATATATTATAACTTTACAAATACTTATATACTATCTCTACAACGAACTTGTAACTCCAGTTGCTTCATCCAGCTTGTCTTTCTCCTGTAGATCTTCTTTATTGATGATTCTGAGCTCCCTTAACTTCTCCATCACCTCCTCCTTTGTTTCAACTCTGTAAAATCTTCCGCCGTAAGAAAATCTCAAAAAAACTGGATATCCCCAGCTGTAATTAATTTTATTTTTCTTCAATATTTGACAAACTTGATGCAGCTCTCTCCTCCATTGTAAAGTCTCATTGCATAAATCTGGAAAAACTTGTAGGTGACATGTTTCACAATTTGTGCATCTATTGCTCTTTTTTTGCATATGACCAGAGTCGTACCACAATATCTCTCGGCAATTTTCTTCTCAACCTTTTTGGACCAACTCTATGTATTGCATCAATATCATATCTTGTAAAGGGGACATCTGGCAGGATCGAGATAGCCCAATCCAGTACTGCTTGAATCAATTTTGCTTCATTTTCTTCACTTTTGGGTCTGGATATCCACGTATACATAAATTTGATCGGCACTGACGATCACATATCTCAATCAAATCCTTTTTCACCTGATACATCATAGTTGTCTGGCTTTTTAACACCTTATCATGTTCTTCCATCTGAGTGTTCACTTCTGTAATATTTCATGTCATATCCTGATTTTGTTTCACCAGATCTGCTATTCTTATATCCATATTATCCATTTTATATTTTATTTGTTTCAAATTCTCCTTTATATTTGTCTTCATTTCCTTTATATTTATATTCATTTCTCTTAACTCTTGTAAGAGAATATCAAGTTTATCTGGTTGAGTCAGTGACTTTTCAGGCAATTTTTTCCTCACATCCATTTCTAAGGCTTTTTCCACTTGAATGGGAAGTAAATCTGAAGGTCTAAGGCTTTTGGGTCTTTGCCAAACCCTTTCTGCACTTTGGCAGAATTTTGACATCCAACCACCAAAAAGAGCTCTTAAACTTTTACACAGTCTATAGTCCATACATGTCACTTCCTTCCTTTATCTTGTCCTTATCAACTTATCTCTGTGAAAGCAACACGATGAAAGTAAATAAATTCAAAGGCAGCAATTATCTTTATTACACATGCCTTATCAAGGCTCTGTCTTAAAGCTGTTTAATATTTTCACTTTCTCCAGATCTCAACACGTTGACTGAAAGGAGAGAGTAATGGGCCTTCACACTGTAGACTTATAAATCAGCTATTATCTTTTTAGTTATACTCTTTTAAACTCTCTCCAAATTCTTTCTCCTATCAGTCTTCAACCATAGGGCCCCTCCTCTCCCCATCAGCCTTCAAAAGCCTCTCAAATCTCTTAGCCGAACATCCAAATTCAAAGCTTCTCTGGGAGAATGTCCAAATACAATCCAAACTTTAGGAGGAAAGCAAGGGAAGTAACTCACGTTTCATAATCTCTTAAATTTTCATAGTCCTTAATTGGATGTTATATTTTTTTTAATCAATTCTCTGCGATGGTCCAGAGGAGGCAGAAATTCAGCATCCATTGTCCATCTGAGCTAGTTCCGTCCCCCCCCCTACAAAAGTTCTGTTATTAACCTCACAAGCCCTATGGTACTTTATTAGAAAAATTTTGACAAAGCAATAACATAATTTGCAGAAAAATAGGAATTTATTACAGTCTTTTTACAGATAATTTATGTAATTTTTTATATAGTCAGTGATGAATTGGCATATTTATGCATGTCAGCAACATTCCCTCATTTTGCCATAATGTTCAATGTCATTATTTTTGTGCAATACATTTTCTGTAATATACTGTGGAGAATGGAAAATAATGTTAAAGAATGGAGTTGCCCCATTTAGGTATGTCACCAGTTATGCCATACTCAAGATCAAGTCAATTTGTTATTAATACATATATAAAAAATTGAGATCTTATTTGGGAGGCATTTCTTTTGTCCTAGTAGCTTAGTGTTTGCAGTGAGTTTTGATCAGACAAAAAATGGTGGGGAAGAGAGCAAATATGTTTTTAGTCATAGATTTTGCCAACATTTTTGAGCAATCTACTATGCAGAAGCAAGGTATGTCACTGCATCTATGCTGTCTACACAGATATAGAGGTTTCATGATGGGTTCTTAATTCAAAGAAAATTTTGAATGGATAGAATCAGATGAGGTAGTCCTCACTTAGTGACCATTAGTTCAGAAATTATGATGAACTTATGACCTTTCCCCAAAGTTATGGCTTTTGCAGTGTCCCTGAGGTCACATGATTGTGATCTGGGCACATGGCAACCTATTTGCACTTACAATGGGTTACCAAGCACCTTACAATCATGTTGTTACCATTTGCAATCTTCTCTGCTAGCTTTCCCAGAAAATCAGTGGAGAAGCTGGCACAGATGATGGCAAGCCACTGCCATCTGCTGAGAGGTTTCCTCTGGTTTCTGCAGTGGGCTGGCTAAGAAAGGTCCATACCAAAATTCAAGAAGAATTTTGGCATGGGATATTTGCAGCAGTGGTATTTACAGCTAGGCTGGCTCTGAATGCCCATGCTGCAAAACTACCCCTGCCAAAATCCTGCTTGGATCTTGGAATGGACTTTTCTCAGCAACAGCAAAAGGGCTGCCACCAGAATGATTTGGCTGTTCATGAGATGGAGCCCCTATCCCAAGCAGCCCTTTCACTCTCAAAGAGACTGGCTGAAAAATTCTATCCCAAAATCCAAGCAGAATTCTTATTTCTGGAAACTGGCTACAAATACCCTAAACCCTAAACCTGCTTGGATTTTGGGATGGACCTTTTTCAGCAAGTTATGAAATCCATAACCTCCATAGATCATTCCACTGCTATACAGAATTTAACAAGAGAAAGTTTTTCCATATATTTAAATGAAATCATTGTGGCTTCTACGATCATGGAAAATTGTTGTTGATCATCTACCCATTACAGAGCTAACATGCCCCACCATAAATCTTCTTTTGTTCACATTGTTCATTCTCAGACTACCTTTCTAAGGCATGTCTTCAAGTCTCTATATCATTCTCATTTCCCTTTGAATCCTAATGGTCTCTCAGTATCATTCTGTGATATCCAAAATCATACAAAGTACTCCAGATGTTGAAGAGAGAGGAATGATGATGTCAGGAGCCTTTGATACAATGCCTCTTCTAAGAAACCCAGAACTGTTTTAGCCAGTGGTGGCATTCAAATATGTGAACAACTGGTTCGCTGTGTGGATGCCGCTTCTAGAAGTCCATTCTGGGTCTGGGCAACAAAAAATTAGCTACCGGTTCTGCCGAAGTGCTGCGAACCCGCTGAATCCCACCACTGGTTTTAGCCCTTTAACACTGTTAGCTACATTTGGCTTCCTTCTCTGATGTAGAATTGCAAGTCATGAATCCTGCATCTGCATTTTCTATGCAAGAACATGTATGTTTCTACATTTTATTCCATGAAAGTAATATATATATTTCTCCATTAAAGGACAACTTGTTCCTCTTTGCTTAGTCTTTCAAACCTCTTCAGATTAGAGTATCTTATTCTGTCATCCTTGGCATAGCCAATCTTCCAACTGTGTGTCGTCCATAAATTTGATAAGCAAGCTATCAATTTTATCATCCAGTTCATTAATAGAAATGTTGAATAATACTGGGCCCAAGCCTGATTCATGATGTCATAAATATTTTAAAGCATAGCATCAGATGAAATACAATTAGCAGACTGAAGTTTCAATATTTGCTAGAGCAGGTAACTCGTAACTGAAATCTAAAAATGTACAGTGAGGATGTCAGACAGAATTTTCTGGAAATTGCAAAATTGATGTTGGCCTCACAAGATAATCAGGTATAAATCACAGCCAGATGAGCTAATTCTACTTTATTACAAAGCGACATTAACAGAATTTTTCAAGTCTGAGAGCAGAATCCTCCCCCCATATCTTTTATAGCCTGAAGAATTGGGGAGTTCCCTTCGGAGCCTCTTGCCCCACCTTCTATCCAGTTGAGGGCTATGCTGTTTCACAATGGGGAGCAATTTGTGCTTTACAATTGAGTCATTATCAGTGATATGAATCCCAGACTTACTGTGATAACTGCCAATTAGTACTCAATAGTTTACATACTCTCCTAAAGATACTCTAAAGGAAAATTTTATGTAAGCTCTGTGAATCATAACAAAATAAAACATAAACAACATAAAAAGGGATAGAAAATAACTTTGAGTGGGAAAGCTCATTTTATACATATTGCATTCCCTTGTAACATAACAAAACTAGCCAATGGTTTGGGGCAACAGAGGTTACTGTATAGTAAAAATTTAAAAATAAATCTGGAAATCTGAATAAAATTATTAGACAGGTAAGAAAACTGATACACTGAGCTACTGTGATTTCTAGCATTAAGATCAAGCATCTATCTATCTATCTATCTATCTATCTATCTATCTATCTATCTACCTACCTACCTACCTACTTACCTATCCATCCACCCATCCATCCAGTGGTGGGATTCAAATATGTGAACAATCAGTTCTCTGTGTGGATGCCGCTTCCGGAAGTCCATTCTGAGCCTGGGCAACAAAAAATTAGCTAATGGTTCTGCTGAACTGGTGCAAACCGGCTGAATCCCACCACTGCCACCACTGTATCTATCTATCATCATCTCCAACTGCATGGAATAAAAGTGTTTTTCTGTAGTTGACAGTGAAAATAAGAATTACTGTGCAATTACCATGGAAAAAATAAAAAAGTTTTATGAACTTTATCTTCATTATAAGATGGAGAGAAGTGTATGTGTATGTGCATATGTATGTCTGCATATGTGGGAGGAGCAGTGCTTTTTTTCTAAAAAAAAAAAAAAAAAGGTGCCAGAACTCACACACTTCATACAACCCGCCTTGCCTACCCTACAAGGTTCCATCCAAAAAAGGTGCCGGAACTCCGTTCTGGGCGTTCTATGAGAAAAAAAGCCCTGGGGAGGAGTATATGTCTTTACACACACACACACACACACACACACACACGACAACTAGTGACTTAGAAGCAACTTCTAACTTCCTGCCAGCTTCCCTATTGAGTTTTTTTGTGGGAAGCTGACAAGAAAAATTGGAAATCTCCCTTCCTTCCTTCCTTCCTTCCTTCCTTCCTTCCTTCCTCCTTCCCTCCCTCCCTCCCTCCCTCCCTCCCACTAGATTCTGTGGAAAGAAATAATTAGTTATTCTTATTGTGTAAAATGCTCCTTGTTTCCCAGATTTGCAATAGCTAAGGGCCAATGTGACATTAAGACACTTGAAAGATGTATTCAAATTGAGTTGGAAGATATTTAAATGTATAGAAGCTAGACTCTTATGTGCTAATGAGCTGTTTGCAACAATAGGGAATGCGAATATCCATGAGGTACAATATATATATCTTATATACATAAGAAAAACTGAAATCATCATCATCATCATCATCATCATCATCATCATCATCAGTGATCTCTGTAATATTTGGATATCACCTTATATTAAAAGAACTTATACAAACTGTATTTTCATAGGCATGTTTGTGTTCTACATAAACAACAAAATAACAGCAAAATCTTTTGATTTCTAGGTTATTTTGTATTGTTTACATATCATGAACTTCAATGTTTATTTGAGTTGAACTGCCAAACTAACAAAGCCAAGCAATCAAAGAATATATCTATAGATTGTATCATTAATGGTAATTAAAATAGATGACCATAAGTTATTTGATTGGAGTTTATAAAATTCTTACAAAAACAGAATGAAACAAAATTAAATAAAGCCAGGCAGAACTTGTAACAAGTGCATTTTGTTCCTTACCATCATCAAGACTCATTTCCCTACTGTCAATTTAATTGTCTCCTAACTTTTTGCAATATTTCACTTACTACAGTCCTATCTACAAAACAAATATATATCTAGAAATAAAGTCATGATATATTCGAGGGATCAATAATTTATTGCACAGCAGCTCAAACCTAAATACATCTAGTAGTATTTTTAGTCCCCAATGTAGATAGCTTCTACTTGTTTTGCTTGCTGAATGCAACCAGAGAAAAAGAAGCCATAAATATTTTAAAGTACCCTCAGTTATCTTTCAAAGGATGGTAGGCTTTAAGAGTGTCAAAAGAGCTTGAATTTGCCTCAGTGAGACACTTCTTGCCACAGAGGTAACACAATTATTTCTTCAAGTGCTGGAGATGTATAGAATCCTGTTCCAGTTAATGGAACTGGCAAATTCAGAGTTAGTGAAACAAAGCAACATGAATACTTTGTTTTTAGATTCCAAACTATTTTCTTTTCTTTCAAAACCAGATCCAAACCTTTGCACAGGCCAGTCAAGTTATTTGTTGATCACCTCAAGGCCAATTTTAATAATCATAGACGAGTTAAGGATAATCAGTTTTAAAAACTAAATCATGAAGTTATGATTTGTGTTGTACAGTATGTTATCCTAATAGGAAAGCATGAACAAAATATTAAAATAACCTTTCCCTTAAATTATGAGCAATAGTTCTTTTTAATTGCTATAAATTATTTTATTTTTCTCTGAGTGTTCAAAAATAGGCAACACTGAGAATTTGTTAATCTGCATTTTAAGCATTTAATCAATGTATTTATCACCTAAAGGGCAGATGACTAATCAATTAAAAATGCTAGGATTTAACTGCTAATATTTCTTTCTGGGTATTGTTAAATATAGCATTGAGAAAGGTATAATTATGTATTTAAGTACATTTCTGTCTGATATATTCTTAATATAAATGTATGAATAAAATATGAATATAATTATTTATATCACATCAGGTGATGGTAGTGCTCAAACCACTGGAGTATAGACTTTCTCCATCGTCATTAAGCCACTGAACCACTGTGACCTTGGATAGTATTTCAATCTTGTCATGTGAAAGATGAAAGATAGAGCAGAATATGGTACATACAATGTCCGTAACTCCATTCCTCTGTCCTCAACTTTTTCACATTTGGAAGAAAATCTAAAATAGCCTTTACCTATATTCAGTTAACCTAACAATAAGGCTCCATAAACTCTAAAACGAATAAATTATATTGAGATTCAAATAAATGCAAGAAGCAACCTTCATATCATTCCTAAAACTGGAAAAGTAGGAACTGAAATGTTTTGAGAATGCATTTGCATTTATTTTATTCCTGAATTTCTAACTTTTCATTTTTTTAAGATTTATATCTAAAGTCCAGTATTTTGTAATTAATGACTATAAAGATTATATTTAGAGCAGAAATTTTATTCTCGTTTTATCAAGGAAGTTAATCAGAATATATCTGTAAAAATATCAATTGAACTATATAGTGCAAGTTTTAATAATAAAAATATTTGAAGAGGGCTTATATTGACAGGAAGGAAGGAAGGAAGGAAGGAAGGAAGGGAGGGAGGGAGGGAGGGAGGGAGGCAGGAAGTAGGAAGGACCTCAGATTTCCATATTTGCACATTCTTAGCACATACACATTTAACATTATTATTTGTAGTTTAAGATTCAGTAACATCTTGAATATTGGGCTCTACTCAATAAAATGCAGTTGAATGGTATTTTGGCATGAAAAACAAAAAACAAAAACAGATTGCTAAGTACAAGGTAGATAATAAATAGCTTAGAAGTAGTATTTGTGAGAAGGGTCTGGGCATCTGAGTAGAACACAGGTTAAAGATGAGCCAACAGTTAAGATTTATAATGGTAATTGTCAAGGAGGAATTGGATAGTAGTGCATATCTCTTACCATTGGGGATAAGGTTATAGAACTTTATTTTCTCATATAGAGCACAAATAGATAATACAGAATTTTACATTTATTTTAATCACTAAAGTGTTATACTCTCTTTTGTCTTATCCTTGGCACATAGAAGACCTGTCTGGAGCATGATATTTTTCTTATCTTCATTATTCCTCAACCTTAGTCTCAAACTTGATAATGTGGGGAAGGCATTCCAATAATAAAATATGATAAGCTTATCTTCTTTATCTTTGGCAAAATCATGAGAGATGAGGCCACTCTATAGAGGTATAATTAATTATGATTTGGAATCTATATAAGTTGATCAGAAACCCAGTAATATGGAAGGTCCACTCTCTGACATCTTTTCAGACTTTTCTGAGTGGTAGAAAGGCCTTAAAGTTTTCCTTTTCTTCCTTATTTCATTCTTCAGTTTATGATTATTATTATGCTATATTCAATGTTTATAAATGTCATTATATTCTTTTCTAATAGTGCCATGGAATAAAGCCTTAACCATTCATTCTGATCATTGTTTAAAAATACAAAATACCTGTAACCCTTTTAGGAGACAGAGCAATACAAGATTATGAGAAACAGACTTCCGGTCCTGCGCGATAACAACTAGCCGTGAGCTTGCGGACCGCCGCACCCCCGTGGCTAATTTTCACCCTGCCTGGATACCCTAATGGGTCCAAGCCGCCCCGAGAGGCAGTGAAGAAAGAAGGGTGTCCCAGTGACTCTGGAATGATGGCGGTCATTCGTTTGTATTGGGGAAAGCCTTCTAACCCGATAGGAGAAAGGCTGTATTTCAATGATCAGCCCAAGCTACTTGCAACCAAAGTCCAAAAGAACTAACCAGCACAATAGTAAACAGCGTGTTTGAAACTGGGTGAGGAATCTGATTTTCCCTTTTCTATTCTACACTTAATTTCCTGGAAAAGATTCCCAAGAAGCAAAATACCTCTGAAAGTGAAGGAGGGGGACTTCCATCTCACCTTTATACTAACAGAAGCAGCGAATTAAAATTTCCATGGAGGATCAAAATATATGGTAGTGAAATAAATTTATAAACTTGAAAGCTAAAATTTAACTTTGGACAAGTTTAAAATTGTTGAATGGTTAAGACTCTCATTTTAAAGACTATTGTTCATATTGAAAACTAAATAGATGCTGACACCTAGTGGCGGATGAAGATTATGACAGTTATGATTTCCATACAGAACTTGCCAAAACCTGGGAAAAGCTAATCTGTGTTTGTGACCCTCAAAGCTTTAATAACAAAGAACAGCTGTGACCAAAAAAAAAGGACAACCATTTGGGCTGCAGACAAATAGAGAATTATAAACTTTAGAAAAAAAATCTTTTTTGAACTCTTTGGAGTTTAACCGGGACTTTAAAGCTATTTGCAGATAAGAAGGAAAACTTCAACTTTTGGCCATCATGGATCAGAGACATGTAGATAGAACACACCAAGAAAACATAAATACCTCTCAGGAGGAAATATATAGTATAGTGCAATTAATTTAAATAACACTGAGTTCAAATCACAAAGAAATCCATAATAAATTTGAAAATATAAATCAATCTATTTCTAAGTTAACTCTACAACAACAAAAAACTTCCAGGAAACAACAACAGAGAAGGAGCAGAGAAAACAAATAGTGGACATAAAATTGAAAATAGAGACTCAAAGATGGAACTTAACAAAGCAAGAAAACATGATTTAATCCTAGTGAGGAAAAAATTACAAGAAATGGAAAAAACAACTCATCCTTTAAGACTACAAAATAAATCTGAGGACACAAAAACAGATTGGATAAAATGGAATGTAGAGATGTTGAAAACATCAGAGAGAAAGGAAGTGATAAGAGAAGCAAAGAAGGAGAAAAAGAAAAAGATTTTCAAGAAACATGGAAAGTCAAAAGCCTCGTATAAATATATACTTCTTATAGCTACAGCAACAGTCATGAATATATGGAAAAACTTTTTTGATTCAGCAAAACACATTGATCAAGAAAGATATTGGTCAAAGGAAAAAGATTAAAGTGAAAATTAAGAAAATAGATGATGGGATCTACCAGAAAGAATATTTAAAAAAGAAACATTTGTTTGAATATGGTTAAAGAAATAGAAAAGATTCTGAATATGTCATTCTAAGAGGGATGAATTCCTTAAATAATACTGTATGCTTTCCCTCCCTTTTTATTTTATTTCTTGATATAAGTAATATAATATTGTTGAAATGGCTTAGATGAAAGAAATGTTTTAGATAATTAAATGTGTTTGAATTTAGGGAAATTATAATGTATAAAAAGAAAAAATGTTTTGAATAAGAATTAAAGGATTATATGACTAGACACATTAAATGGAATATTTAAATATTAAATATTTATTTTAATTATGGTTAAAAAGAATAAGAAATTTTGCAAATGAATATATATTAGCTTAGGAGGAATATATATTTTAAGTAATATTTTACTTTTTATGTTTCCTTACTCTTGCTCTCTTTTCTTTTGTTTACTGTCTTTACCTATTCTTTAAGAAATGTAAAAGTGTTGAGATGGTTTATATGGGAAAAATGGATTTAAATCTTTAAATGTAATTAACTGTTGAAAAAATCTTAACCAGCAAGAATACTTTGAACTTTATGGGAGAAACAAATCTAAATAAGGACTGTAACAGAATATAAGATGAGGCAACCAGAATGATTAGATAGAAAAGAAATATTATATTGATGTGATCATCATTTCTAGGAATATTGGGAAAAATCATATATGTAACTGTTATTTATCAAAATAATAAGAACTGTATTAATTCAAGGTTTGCAAATAAGACATTTTTGGGAAAAGGGGAAATCAACTAAATGTACTATGTGGATTATGGATTATAGAAACCAATTGTTAATGATTTTTCTTTACAAATGTAAACCCAGCAAACACACTGTTTACCAACTGTTAAGTGATTTATGCTTAAAAAAATCAATAAAATATATGGGGAAAAAAGATTATGAGAAAGAATAATTTCCCTCTATGCTGAACTAGTCAGATAGTATTTGGAATACTATATGTCCAGTTATGAGTTCCACAACACTAAAAAGATGCCGAAGAACTAAAAATAATTCATGGAAGAGTAATGAAGTTGTGAAAGTTACAAGCTAAGGAATAGTTAAAGGCATTGTTTATATTTAGTTTAACAAAGACTAAAGGCTTAAGGAAGACATGATAACAGATGTCAAATACTTGAAAGATTATGACCAGGAAGAGAATTTGAATTAGTTTTCCATAGGTTCCAAGAATAGGACTAGAACCAAGAGATGGAAGCTTTACAAAAAGTACTCCAAGAGATAAAGAAGAATTTCCTGTTTGTAACAGCTGTTAAGTGCTGGACAGCCTTGCCTCCTAGATTTGTGGGTGTTTTGGTACTAAACATTTTTAAACAAAGGTGGCATAGGCATTTATCTGGGACCTCTGAGGATTATTGCCAAAGTAAAATGTACCTTTAAGTTCCTATTCAAGATTTTATATATTTATTTTAGAATGACTTCACCATGATATAAAAAAGATGTTGAGACTCTAGAAAGAATACAGAGAAGAGCAACAAAGTGATCAGGGGACTGGATGCTAAAACATATAAGGAATGGTTGCTGGAATTGGGTATGTCTAGTTTAATGAAGAGAAGGATGAGGGGTGACATGATAGCAGTGTTCCAATATCTCAGGGGCTGCCACAAAGAAGAGGGAGTCAAACTATTCTCCAAAGCAAGGCAAGACAAGAAGCAACGGATGGAAACTAACCAAAGAGAGAAGCAACCTAGAACTAAGGAGAAATTTCCTTAGAACTGATTGACAGTTAGAACAATTAATCAGTGGAACAACCTACCAACAGAAGCTGTGAATGCTCCAACACTGGAAGTTTTTAAGAAAAAACTGGACAGCCATTTGTCCGAAATGGTATAGGGTTTCCTGCCTGAGCAGGGGGTTGGACTAGATGACCTCCAAGATCCCTTCCATCATCATCATCATCATCATCATCATCATCATCATCATCATCATCATCATCATCATCATCATCATCATCATCATCATTTCTACTGAACATAGAGGGGGTGTAGTTCTACATGAACACTATTCATACATTTATCTGCTAATTACACTGCTCATATCTTTAGCTGTGAGTTAAAACTGGTTACCCAACAGGAAAAGAAAACTGAGTAACTATTATATCCATGTATTACTAGAAATAAACAAAATAGCCACCTTGAGATTGTATTGCTTCTCCAAAAATTATTGTCTACGTGTGAAAGGATCCCTTTAATTTCATATATAGTACTCATTATCACCTTTTTCACTGGTGAATTAGTTAATGTTGTCAAAATGTATTATATTACCAAAACTCCATTTCATAAGAAGAGTAATATAGCTTAATTCATCACTGTCACTTCAGGCAATGTTCTGTAGCAAATTTGACCAGCAAAATGAAAGGCAGTAGAGATATGGGAGAAAGTAGTTACTTGAAATTTCAGGCATTACTGAAACTGTCTTTCTTACAAGATTCTTTCATGAATTAATGATATTACTCTTTTGCATTGTTAGAACCATATTGTTAGAGCAAGCAGTTTACTCATTCTTTAAAAATCACTTATGTGCAGGTAGAATTAGGAAAGGTTTTATCAAACATGATTTTATGCATAAAAATAAGCATGTTCCCATCATTCTTTCCCTTCTTGGATTAGCCACTTCATAATGGCCTTATAACACTCCCTTTGAAGGAAAATTCAGTCCTATTTAATAGTATCTTTATTGAAATAATGGATTAAATTAATTATGATTATTATGGTTGGTCACACAGTCAGCAAAATGTTTAGTCTGGATTTGGCATTTTTATCCACTTACTAAGTTTTCCCCAAGGACCTTCAATATGCAGATGTTGTTTGATGGTGTTAAAGATATTGTCACCAATACCTGTAAGCTATTCTAAGTAAAGTTTTCCAATTGACTGATGGTGATTTTGTCAATGGTGATGGTGTCTAAGTGGTGCTTCAAATGTTTTGGGATGGAACACAAGGTGCCTATTACTATTAGTACTACCTTTGCTTTCTCTTGCCATAGTAGTTCTATTTCTATGTGCAGATATTTTGTATTTTCTGATTTTCTTCAGTTCTTTTGTCTCCTATTCTGTTGTGTCTAGGTCCTGCCACATCCACTAGCAAGATTTTTTTATTGTTAAGTCTGGACTGTAATGTTTGAATTATAAAGTCCCAAAGTATTTTACCTTCATTTTCCATTACTTATATAGTTAGGTCACCCATCTTGCTCATAAAGAAACTTTGTCTATTATGTGGTCTGATTAGTTTTTGCCTGGTGCACCCAAATAACATGTTACTATTGGTACTATTACTATTGGTCCTACCTTTGCTTTCTTTTACCACATTTGTTCCATTTCTGTTTCCATGTCTTTGTCCTTTTTTATCTTCTCCAGCTCGTTCTCTGTTCTGCTGTCTCCAAGTACTCCACATTCAATATCAAACATTATTTGTCCTTCTTAGTGACAGTTGTTAAGTCTGGGATGTTATGTGGCAGGTGCCTGTCTGTTTGAATTTTAAAGTCCCAGAGTATTTTAGCTTTTTCATTTTCTATTAGTTTCTCTATTTTGTAGTCCCACCAGTTCTTACTTGCTAGGCAAATGGTGTTTCTTGCTGATCTTCCAATCACCACTGTTGCTACTTTTTCATGCCAGTCTGTGGGATTTTCTTGCAGCAGATAACCAGGTGGTCCATTGTTTCTTCAGCTTCTTTGCAAAGATAGTACTTGCTGCTATATGTTGCTGTCTTCTTCATTCTGGCTTTGTATGCATTTGTTCTTAAGGCTTGATCTTAAGCAATCAGAATTAGCCCTTCTATCCCTTTCTTCATATTTCCAGCTCTTAGCCATTTCAGATCTTATTCTTATTTGCTTTGCTTGCCATTTTTAATGAACTGTGTAATACTATTAGTAATACAAATCAAGGACATAAATGGAATTTTTAGAACATATTAGCATTTGAAAATAAATGATTCTTTCTATAAACATGGTTCTTCTAATGTCCAAACAAATTGATGGAGAGGATTACAACTAGGACCATAGCTGTGATGGTATGTGTGTTTTGGTTTGTATTATTGTTTATTATATGTAGAAAGAGTATCTTAATTTATTTAGGCTATTCACTTTTTACTTTTCCATTTTTAATGTAGATTGCAATTTAAACAGGTGCTCCTCGATTAACGACCAGTTGTTTTATGTGCATTCAAAGTTACAATGGTCATGAAACAGAAATGACCCCTAAAGCCCATTTGACCATTGTAAATGATGAGTCCACCACCATCACTGTCATGTGACTGCTTAAGACTATGACATTCACTAAATGCCACCACATTTGCTTAATCACCACAAAAAAAGGCCAGAAATTTACTTCCAAACATGTGGGTGCCTCAACTTACTGTATAACGGAAATAATTTATGACTCTAATTCTGAGCTCAATTATAGTTGTAATTCAAGTACTATCTGTACAGTTATAAGCACATATAAAAATGGAAACACAATGCTTTCAACACCCAACACTTTCATTTAATAAAAGGGATGTAGCTACATTCTGTCTACTTTTTTTAACAAAATCCTTTGCATCCTTCTTTTTCAGCATTGGAGATTTTATGTTTAGTTCTGTGCAGAGTCTTGTTTTCTTTCTCCCTTGCGATCTATTGAACATAGCCTGATATAATGTTCTCTTTATTTTTCTGTGCATTGTTTCTGATGTCCACTAATGCATAGTTGTGAAAAAATTACACAAAAAGGGATCTTGATACTCAATTTACCCTGGGTTTGCTTTATACACTTCTATCAGTGCATCAACTTGTTTGTGAAATCTCATAGAAAAAAGGTGTTGGTGATTAGTTTTGACAGCTCATGTAATGCAATAGCTAAATGTACAAGCCCCAGTTTCAATTTTAACTTTGCGATGAACTCATTAAAAGCCTTAGAAAAACCATATTTTCTTAAAGTTACTGTATCTTAAATATGGGAGTTGGGTGCATATATGTGTTTTACTATTGATTCATCTTGCAAAATTCCTTTAAGAACTGCAATTAATTCAAAGCAGGAAATGTAAAGTAAAATAGGAGCAGTATTTTTTTCTCCTGGAATGTTATGTTTATCCTGTGGAATGCAAGAATTCTGGAAGTGGTTTTTACTATAATTATTTATACTTCCAGATAATGTGTGATCACATCACAATAATATTTACTATATTTGGGCAGGGCTTTTTCATACATGTGACTAATACTGAGGAAAAGGACAAAAAATGATTGTAGCAAATGGCATGCACAGCTTGCAGTTCAAAGGGTGAAAATTAAAACTAGAAGAAGAGATTTCCTAAGGCATAGGTTTTCTTTTGGAAACAAGAAGCACAGAAACACTTCTCTGGAAAAATAGGGAGGATGAGAGCTAAAAACTGTGCATTTCACTAGGGAGAAAACATGGTTCAAACATTCAAAAATTGTTCAAAAGCCCAGGACAAGTTATAACACATCGTTCCAAGCTAATTTAAATTGTTTTTCATTTAAAAGCAAAGCTTGTGTTTTCAAGTCATTATATGCTTAATTATGCAACATCACACAAGCTGCTTATTGCCTTCAAAGCTACAAGGAGTATGGAGGGGAATGTTGACTTCTTGGTATCATAGGAATTTGGGAGGGGCATTATTGATTTGAATTGGATCACTTTTTTAATTGTTTTAATGGGACTTTTTCTTAACATGTCCCTTCCAATCCAAACATAATATGAATATGTGGGGATGTTATATACCAGATTTCTGTTCTTGGCCAGGGACTAAAAATCTTGAAGGCCCAGCTTTTGCAAATTATGCCTGTAAGCAAGTTTGGTCCATATGGATATAACTAAATGCAAGTAAAGTATTAGAACTGCAAGGCCTTTTGTCTGATAAATAATTGCCTGGAATCCTTTTCAAATTTAAGAATGGAAAGCAATCCAAATTCTCACCTTTTCTTAAAATGGGAAAAATAATAACAACTATAAATAGCAAACAATTTTAGCAGTTTCCTCAGAAGGCGATGCTTTTGTCTCCATGTCTTTCTGTTGTGACTGCAAGTAGTGATGATAAAATGTTTATTGATTTTGAAATGCAGGAGACTTCTTAGAAAAACACACAAACAAAAACACAATATTTCCAGCAACTTTCCTCCATTTCTTGCCTTAGCTAAGAACCAATATCTGATGACTGTGTTTAAAAACTTCAAAGGCCTTCACTAAATGAAAAAAAAATCTTGTGGATTTCCTTGTTTCAAGGGTAGGTAACTTATAATGCTCATTCACATCCTTATGAACTTGAGCAACCATCCCCTGACTCATGATGTAGAAATATTTCAGCAGCAAAATAGAAAGGGTGGGTGAGTTGCACTATTTATTTTTCTCTTTCTTCCAAGTTAACTTGCCAACTACTTTCCCTATAAAAAAAACATTTTAAAAACTCAACAAAATTCAAAAGGTCTGTTTTTCATCACTCACTGAGATGATGTTACTGTATCTTCATCATATTGTTCAGTGCTCTGAAGCAAACATCTTAAAGAGCAAATCTGCTTTATGTCAGTTTTATGTCCATAGACATTTATGTCAGTAACTCTCAAATGATATTGCATCTTGTTGACAGACATATTTTTAGCATTAATGTTCATAGGGGAAAAAATATGGCTTCCATATATAAGTAGTCTTCGCTAAAAACCAATAAACAACCATTCAAACAACCTAATCACATTTGGGTGCCTGAGCAATGGGCTCACGTTTATGGCCATTTGGAGCATCCCATGGTCACAAGATTGGTATTTTTGACAGTTTTTGCTTGTTTCCAGGGTTTACTTCTGGTCTATGGCAAAAAAAAAAAACATTGGGGAAAATGGATCCATTTAATGATTGTGGTGTTTGCTTAATAACTGCAGACCTCACAAAAACGATTGTAAAATCAGGCTCGATCATGGGTTACCCGCTTAATGACCGCCATGACTTAAGGCTGTAATTTCAGGCTCAATTACAGTTGTATAATCAAAGACTTCCTGTAAAGCAACATGCATAAGCAAGTACATGCTGTGCAAATCTCTGTAGGACTAATATGCATGGTAAGACTCCCCTGGTCTGAACTAAGTAGAATAATAAAACTTTCCTATTATCCAAGTTTGGTCCAGAGAGATTTATTTCCTTCTTCCTGAATCTCACAGACCTGGCAGGCAAGTGAGAGAAACTTTGTTTCATTTTCATTATTCCCTGGAAGTTCAGGTCTGTCTTCACCTCCATTCACATTGTGTTCAGCCTGGGCTGTTTAACAACAAATACTAACAAACCTAGTAGTCCATTAGCCTCACAAAGTAAGCCTTGCAGCCCTGGTGTATAATTAAACACTCTAACCCAGTCTGATCCAGATTCTGTAGCAACTGCATGCCAAATCAATAGCAAGAATTTACCTGTGAGCTAGGGTCATGTAAATTTGGGTTTTAGATAAACTCTAAAAGGCCCAGTGCTGAAGACAGATACTGGAATTCAAGATGTGTCTTCACAGTGGACCTATGAAATGTCCAACTGATTCTGACTGTGGATGTAAAAAGTAATTTTGTTCATGGTATGTATATAATGGTATGTATTGATTTTTCTCTTAGTTCAGGGGTCGTCAATCCCCAGTCCGTGGACCAGTATCAGGCCGCGGCATGCCAGCAACTGGTCCGCACAAGCAAGCAAAGGCCCATCCATGGGATGCAGGGAGCACACAAAACCACACTCCCTCCGGTCCATGGAAAAACCTCTCTTTACGGAACCAGTCCCTGGTGCCCAAAAGAGGACCTCTGTCTTACTTGACTTTAATATTGTTTTCTGGTTAACATTTGCCTCCCAATTTAGTATCCATGAATGAAATATGTATGGTAGCAAAATGGAAGGGAGACAACTTGGTATCACTTAAAAGTTTAGGCCACAACTTGGCACCATCTCTTTTCACTGGTTAAGTGGGTTAGAATTAATAGCAAGTAAAGTTCAGAACAGAAGAATATTAATTTGCACATTACAGCAGAATTTGTATGTATAAGAGGTGCATAGAGAATCAAGCTGTACATTCAACTCATAAATAATATTTTTAAAAAATGAGTATACGCCAGACTTGAATAAAATTTGATTCCTATAACCAGCATGTCACTCAACATCAACATTTATTTAAACATGAATAATTCTTCCAAAATATTTTCAACCAGCATATCTTTGCTGATTCTTCCACCAAAATGATGGAAGAAAAAATGATCTCTTGCAGTCTGGGTAGATATGATTTATTACATTTAAACTGCTTAATTATATGACCATCTCACCGTTTTTTTAATGAAACTTCTGGATCTAAATGGTTTAATTCATTAGTGCTAATTCAACTGCTGTTAACTTGTAAATGTCCAATTCAGCTATCCAGGCAATTGCCTCTGGGGTTCCTTCATGCAGATCTTCTAGAGCAGGGGTCCTCAACCCCCAGTCTGTGGACCAGTACCAGGCCGCGGCATGCCAGCAACCAGTCAGCACAAGTAAACAAAGCCACATCCACAAGATGCATATTCCTTCTTTCTACAGACATTTATGTGTAGTTATTTGGATTTTGAGGCAACCAATACCTTGGTACAGCTTCCCATCACATCCTCAGGAAAACCCAACAGAATAAATGTCCCCAAATTATTAGCCCTGAGGATCTACCACTAAACCAGTAATGAAATCTAGCAGCTCAAGCAGGGATGGTACTTTGTAAGATGGGGGAAACAGAAAATCCAGCTGTTTCTGAAGGCCCAAATTTAACCAAAGGGTATCACATCTGTTTAAATGGAGCAGAGCAAGAGCTATCAAAAATTCATAGACACCAATAGCCACCCCTCCACCCCACCCCCAGTGTTGCAAAGGGGCTTGAGGACTTATTCTTGGTCCAGATCTTTGACAAGAATATTTTCTTTGCATTGTATGGGTCTGTTTCTTTTTCATTTCTCTTCAGTTTTGTAATATTTTATTTTTAATTGCTTTATTTGTGAAAGAAAAAAATCATTGGGTGTTGTATGACCTGTACATTTAATAAATAAATGGGCTCTTGAATGATGCAAAAGATATTTTTCCAAGAGTGTAACACCCCCATTGGTCATGATATGGTACACAACAGGTTAGCGCCTTTATCCACAATTAAGTCATGGATGAGGTCAGATTTATTATACCCTGATCTGACATATAAAACTTTAAATAGCCATTTTTTTCTACTACTTTATGGTTCAAATTAAAGATAAATTAAATAGTCTTGGGATACAGGACTTATTTTTTAAAAAATAAATAAATAAGTACTCTATCTTCATCAGCAACAGAAGATGAAATATGTGTGTTTGCTGGCTTCAAAATTTATAACATACTGTATACTGTAATTTAATGTCGTGTTACTACATGCAAAACAAAAATTTATATTTTAGTGTTTCTTGTTTATAATGACTCACAATACAGAAGACAAGTATTAGTTATACAATCCCACTTTTCAAATATTTACATTTGTGGATTCCCTCCCATTTCCTTTCTTCTTCATATATGTTAGAAACAGACAATGTGTTTTTTACTGAAAGTTACACTCAAAATCATTCTGGGCCTTTTATTCTTAAAAATTAGTAGATCAAGTTAAAAAAAATGGGGGGGGGTCAAAACTGAGGTTGGTAAAATTTTCCATTACTGCAATAATCAATGTTATTTAATTTATCTTCATCATCATCATACTATTACATGTATTATTTTCAATAACATTATGATCATTACCACTATATCAGTATTATTACTGGCATTTGTTCCAGGCCTATTATCATCATCAGTAATATTACCAGAATAATTTTAAAATTCAATTTAAAATTGCAGTACTGTATTTCTATATAACTCCTTATCTATTCTATTCTATTTGTGCATAAGTAAAAACTCTGTAAGGCTGAAAAAAGGAAGTAGATTAAATAAAATAAGTCTGATTCATTCATTTACAGTATTTATATACTATACAAATTCAAAGCATTTTAGGACAACTTATTTTTTATTGTTTTGGGGAATGGGGTTCATTTACTCTCATTGTTTGGGGTTGGGGACTCCATTGTTTGAAGAGGTGGGGTTCATTTATTGTTATCCTCAAACTATGAAGTTGTAATTTGCTGATTATATTCCATGGAGGGTCAGATCAACCATCAGACTGATACTGGTTGAACAATGAAGCATGAAGGTTTTAGATTGCTCATTTTTGTACATGCCATTATTTCAAGGTAGCATCTAATGTTTGCTGTAAACATTTAATTTCTCTCAAAAAATGACTCTACCAGCACTTTGGAGAATCTAGCAACATTCACAAAAGTCCTAATTATATGAGTTTCTGTCTCTTCATGGGATCTATATAGTAATGCTACTTGTATTTTCAAGACACTACAACCATTATCACATATATTAGTCATACATAGAAATTATACCTTCCATACCCAATTTAGATACTGACATTCCCCAAAACAAGCACATGGAACTTCTCAAGTATCTGGAATGGAACTAAAATAAGGTCTCAAAAATATTAATGTGATAATTTCTACTCCTCCATATTTGTATGGAGAGTCTATGTCCATTTGGATTTCATAGGCACAGTGCTCTTTTTGTAAAAAAAAAAAAAAAAAAGATGCCGGAACTCATACATGTCATACAACCCGCCTTGCCTACCCTACAAGATTCCATCCCAAAAAGGTGCTGGAACTCCGTTCTGGGCGTTCTATGACAAAAAGAGCCCTGCATAGGCATATTTCAACTGTGGTTTCTTTCTTGATATCTTCTTGGTACTTTTGTTTAAAATTATTTTCTCCTTTTATCAAGCTTGACTTCTACCATAGATATTGCAGGACCATTATTTGCAATAAAGACGAGTAGAAAATAAATCCAGATTGAATGAATAGTTGCAGTTCCACTTATACAATTCGAATTGATATAGAGTAACTGCAATGATCCATAATCAAATTCATGTATCTGATTCTTCCTTATTATTATGTCTAACTATCATGCATATGTAGGTCTCCAAACAGTCAAAGTGGAGGACAGAGTTTCTATGTCAGGCTTATGCATAGTTAATTTAATGCTACTTTGCAATAAATGGGGTCATAAATAGCAAAAAATAGTGATTAGTATCATAATACCTTCACCCTTACATGAAGTAAAATATAGAGTATATACCTGATTGTTCAAATGATTTATTCCTAAAAGCCTGGCCCACCCCAAAAAAATCAAACACTGCAATTTAGGAATAGTGCAAAAAAAATTTTAAAATCAGAACTATACAAATAGTTCCCTAAACTTGCTATGAAATTTTTGAAGCCATAACTCTGGTCTCATGTATTTTTTGAAAATGATTCATTAAAACACATTTAATTTCATAAAATATTGTTGATATCTAGTTTGTCTAAAGGACTTTCTTCAGTCTTGAATTTACAATGAATGAAATAGTTCTTGGACTGGGTTCTTGGATTGGGGTTCAAATAATTAGATCTTAGATCTTAAAATAATGACTGCCTATTCCCACTGAGATTCAGGTTTACACAGAGACAGAGTATTTTAGAAAATAATTATTTTATTGCCTTATGAGTTTATAAGCACAAATCTGTTCCATAAAAATAATGATGTACATTAATACAAAAACAATTATTCAAAATTCCTTACATAAAATTTGAAAATTGGACATTTTATCAGTTCCTAGCCCTGTGTGTTCATACTCATTCAAGAACTACTTCTGAAACTCACCTCTACCTGGGGACTTGTGAAGAGCTTCTTGTCAGTTGTGCCACATACTTATATGAAGACATGCTTCATTATTGTTTTTATTTTAATTTGTATATAGTGTTTTGCTTAATAATATCAACTATATATTATATTTTATTTCATTGCTTATTTATACTACTATCATTGTAAACCTTGATTTTTTTTAAAATCCTTAGCTGTTTCGAGTATCCTTTCCGCAGAAAAGAGTAATTTAAATTATTGTAATAAAGCTGTCAGCTTTGACTATATATTGAACATTCATTGCAAAGATGGAAACTGCAGTACATTTGTTTTTAAATAAATATTTATATTTCAGATTCCACTTATAATTCACAAGGAAAATTGGGCATGATATAGGATTCTGTGATGGGTTAATCTTAATTTTCACTATTTGGTCAAAATTGCAAAATTGTCACATTTATATTTATGGATTTTTCTCCATTGCTTAAATGTAAATCATTTAATTGTATTATAATTTACACTGGCATGATTTTATTCACTTATTTTGACATTTCTATTGACATGAAGTAGAACTGTTTTACCATCTCCATGCATATCTTAATAGAATCTCAGCAGACTCTACCTTTAATAAAATCATTTTATAATTAAGAATGCCATAACCAATCTATTTTTCAAACTGACAAAGCTATTCCAAAACTGGTTTAGGGTACATAAGCAGAAGTATGTTTTTAATTTAAAATGTATTTAAGCTTAGATCCAACACATAGATTTATTTATTTATTCAATTTTTATGGCTGACTAACTCTGATTTGTATAAATATCATTCTTACTACCTGATAAAAACTGTTTACCATGTTTGTCATGGAAATGGTAAATTAACTTCAGTACTTGAATAATAAATGTAAAAGTGGACCATACACATGCCTGTTCCATTAATATGTAAGAATAGCACTGTGTGAATAATACTTTCCTGTGCATATTTCAAGCTGAGAGAACTGGTGAGTATTTCCAGGCTTTTATTCTATAAAAAGCTAGTCGTCTGCAGATATATCGTAATTGTTTACAATTGTTCTGTTTCAAATCTACTATCATAAACAGTAGTATTATTAGAAGTATAAACCTCTTCTTTCCATTCTATAGTTAGACTGTTTCTATTATGTTTCTGTACTTGTTCCAGGGGGAAATAAATGTCAGACATGTCGTTCTTCAAGTGTTTGTGTCACTGAGGGATCTTGATAAATGTTTAAGGAATACAAGGTGTTTTGAAGAGTTGTTAGAAGACCACTGATAGTATAAGAGCTTGGCATTATTTACTAGTGATTTATAGTGCTACTTAGCACCATTATTCAATTCTAGGTATAGAGTGAACTCTTTATTTAATGTAACAACAGCTATAAAATATATATCTGTTCCATTGAATCATCATAGATACATTGGACATTGAGCAAGAACTGTTGACAATTCGGTGTCTACAAAAATTAAAAAAATGATAAGCTTTTCCACTAGCTGTAATATGGTTTCTGATAGCTGATATATAGGAAGAAAAAGTTATGTTGCAAAATGTAATAAAAGAGACTTTTAAGTTATTTATTTATTTGAAAACATTCTAGACATTCTAGTTATTTTGAAAAGTGGATGATAAATAAGAAAAACACAGACATACAGATACAATATATGACCACAATGAGCCCAGAAAGTGCCTTGTATTCATGAATTTATTTATAATAAATGTTCATTACAGGAATGCTTCAATTGACCAAAGACATGATAGACAATGGAAGTGAATATTAATGAATATTAATAAATCCATCTGTGGGCTATCATGGTAATGCAAGATTGCAATTTAGAGAACATAAAAGGTGAATATAGATAAGGAAGGAAAGAAAGAAAGGAAGGAAGGAAGGAAGGAAGGAAGGAGCGAGGGAAGGAAGGAAGGAAGGAAGGAAGGAAAGAAAGAAAGAAAGAAAGAAAGAAAGAAAGAAAGAAAGAAAGAAAGAAAGAAAGAAAGAAAGAAAGAAAGAAAGAAAGAAAGAAAATTTTATATGGTTTCAAAATTAAAGGAAAGGGGAAAATAGCAATATTTCTGAAATATATGGTTAAAAAGAGACTTACTACTGTTTATCACACTTATGACCATCGCGGCATCCCCATGGTCACATGATCAAAATTCAGATGCTTGGCAACTGACTCATGGGCGCTCCATCACTGGAGATTTTTAAGAAGAGACTAGACATTAACTTGTCTGAGACGGTATAGGTCAGTGGTGGCGAACCTATGGCACGGGTGCCAGAGGCGGCACTCAGAGCGTGCCATCGCCCCAGTCCTAGGCCTTCAGCTGAGTTTTATAAAACCTTTTCGCTTTAGGCCTCTGTCGCCATGTACAAAAAAAAAAAGGTTCAATCAATCAGTCAATTTCAACTTCTTACAGGGGAAAAAAAAGATCTTGCAAAGTTGGAATTGATTGATTGAATTTTTTAGTCCCATCCAGTCTGCCGTTACCACCGCAGTCACGCCCACCCAATGGGCCACACCCACCCGGCACCTGATGATGCATAAGTGGGTTTTGGGTTGAAGTTTGGTTACTCAGTCTCTAAAAGGTTCGCCATCACTGGTATAGGTTCTCCTGCTTGAGCAGGGGGCTGACTAGAAGACCTCCAAGGTCCCTTCAGCTCTATTCTATTCTATTCTATTCTATTCATATTTATGAGGGTGGCAGTGTCCCAGGGTCGTGTGATTGCTTTTGCCACCTTCTGACAAGCAAAGTCAATGGGGAAGCCAGATTCACTTAACAACTATGTTACTAACTTAACAACTGCAGTGATTCACTTAACAATTGTGGCAAGAAAGGTCTAAAATGGCACAAAACCCACTTAACAAATGTTTTACTTAGCAACATAAATTTTGCGTTCAATTGTGATTGTAAGTCAAGGGCTATGTTTATATATATAGATATATTCAATTTATGTATATATATACTGTATATATATATACATGTGCGTGTTTGTGTAGACATACATTTACATACATACATATACAAGAAATGTCTGAATGTAGATATAATTTGCTGATGGAGTTGTTGGATGGAATAGATCTGATCTGCAAGAAGATATAAATTTAAGAATCAAAAGGGAACATATGAATTAATGAAAAGGTATATTGGAAACAAAGATGATTTGGAAATAAAAATATAGAAAAGTATTGCAATTATGTTGATGCAAGCTAAATTTAAACCTTTTCATTATGTTGCTCCTTTCTGCACTTTTTATAAGCCGATATATCTGAAAAAAGAATAACACAAAGGGTATGTTTGTAGTATGTATATATGTGATTGGATTGCAAAGTTTCTTTTAGGTTTAATAAACTAGTAGCATTCTACTGTATAATAATATTGTTATGAGAATCATATAACTATGAGAATAGTAATTTTAACAGTGAAAAATGGACAATTATTATATCAAGTAAGTTATTACATTTCGGGTTTGTTTATAGTTTTATTACATTTCATAAAAAGGTTTTGTTGTGTCCTGAGCCTGCAAAAGCAGGCTCGGGACGTTGCAAGAGTCCCGGGCATTTGCAAAAGCTGCCCGGGACCAGACTGAGTGGCACCGGCCTTGCGCGCATGCGCAAGGCGGAAAAAGACTGCCTTGTGATTGGTTGGAATTGCCCGGGGATCAGAAGGTATAAATAGAGGCCTGCGTGCCTCTGCTCAGGTTGTTCGTAGATTGGAAGCAGAGAATAAAGACTTGTTAGAAATGCTTCGTCTCAAGCGCCATTATTCTCCGGACTTAACACTGGCGACGAAGGTGGGATCTAGTCTATACAGCTAGGGAAGCTTGAAGACTCACCCAAAGAAGTCCAGAAGAGAAAAATGGCGTGGAAGTCAGCGTTATCCTGCCAGTACGAAATCGCTGAAGGGTGCGTGCGGCTGCAGAAGACCCTGATCCTCGATCATGGCAAAAGTTGGGCGTTTGGCGGAATTCGACGTCTCTCACCCCGAGCGGTGGGAATCTTATGTTGCAAGAGTCGAAACTTACTTTCGCATAAACCAGATAAGGGAGGAAGGCTTAAAGGCTGCCACGTTGTTGTGCATTTGTGGGCAAGACGCCTTTGAGATCGCCGAGAGCCTAATCGCCCCGGACTCGCTGGAAACGGTGTCATACTCCGATCTGAAGAAAGTTTTAAAGGAACACTTCCAGCCCAAGCAATCTGTCATGGCTTGGAGGCACACATTTCAACAGAGGGATCAGCGAGCTGGGGAATCAGCAAAAGAATTCGTTGCGGCCTTGAG
>NW_015386714.1:705409-706911 GCF_001527695.2 Protobothrops mucrosquamatus
GGGGTATTCCTGGCGTGTGTCCTTATTTTGATGACGTTCTCATCGCAGGTGACTCTCCACAAATGCTGGCAGAGAGGTTAAGGGCTGTGTTGCTTCGTTTCCGAAGTGCAGGTCTTAAATTAAAACAGGACAAATGTAAGATTGGTGTGCACTCCACTGACTTCCTGGGATTCAGGATAGATGCTCAGGGTATCCACCCATCTGATGCTAAGCTCAAAGCTATTCAGAAGGCTCCAAGCCCCAAGTCTAAGGGCAAATTGCAAGCCTTTTTGGGTTTACTGAACTTTTATCATGCTTTTCTACCTCATAAAGCTGCTATTGCAGAACCTTTGCACAGACCTCTTGACAAAAATGCTTGTTGGTGCTGGACCAAAGTCCATGAGGCCAGTTTCAATGAGGTTAAAGCCTTGCTTACATCCAATGCGGTGTTGGCTCATTTCAATGAGCAGTTGCCAGTGTGTCTGGCTTGTGATGCCTCCCCCTACGGTGTGGGTGCTGTACTTAGCCATTTGACGGCTGATGGGATTCAGGTCCCTGTGGCTTATTATTCTAGGACTTTATCTGATGCTGAGCGAAACTATGCTCAAATTGATAGGGAGGCTTTGGCTCTTGTGGCTGGAATTAAAAAGTTCCATGATTTTATCTATGGCCGCCATTTTACGGTCTTTACTGACCACAAGCCTTTGTTGGGGTTATACACTACGTCCAAACAAACACCTCACATCCTGTCCCCTCGTATGCTGCGTTGGTCCATCTTCCTGTCAGCTTATGACTATTCACTGGTCCACAAGCCTGGCAAGGAAATGGGTCATGCAGATGCATTGAGTAGGCTGCCATTGCCTATTGTGGAGCCTGATCCCGCTCCTGCTGTACACATATTGTCCATTCAGGAGTTGCCTGAGTGTCCCCTCAATGCTAGGGATGTGGCTGCTGAAACTGCCACTGACCACACGCTCAAATGCGTGCTGTCATGGGTCATGTCAGGTTGGCCTGACAGGTGCCCTGCAGAGGATTTTCAATGTTTTTGGGTCAAGAGGCACGAGTTGTCCACTTTCAATGGCTGCCTCCTGTGGGGATCGAGAGTTGTGATTCCGGCCTCCTTGAGGGCTAGAATCTTGATTTCATTACATGAGGGCCACCCTGGAATCATCAGGATGAAGGTGCTTGTGCGCAGCCACCTGTGGTGGCCTGGCATTGATCGGGCCATCGAGGCCCAGGTTCATGGGTGTCATGCATGCCAGCAGTCCAGGCCGGAAATGCCCCAGGCCCCTGTGCACAGGTGGGAGGAAACACACACCCCATGGTGTAATTATCCCAGACTCCCAAAAGATTCTTATATCAAAAATTACAAAACAGCTATTTGATTCAAAACCTTGCCTTCCTGATAGATTCTGTCTCATGCTGTAGAGCCTGTATTCTGCCTCCCCCCCAGATGCAAAGTTCACAGCCTGTTGTTACATTCCTCTGTTTGATCCTGGCTTTAGTGATAACATTTCTCAGCC
>NW_015386714.1:708616-738161 GCF_001527695.2 Protobothrops mucrosquamatus
GTCCCGGGCATTTGCAAAAGCTGCCCGGGACCAGACTGAGTGGCGCCGGCCTTGCGCGCATGCGCAAGGCGGGAAAAGACTGCCTTGTGATTGGTTGGAATTGCCCGGGGATCAGAAGGTATAAATAGAGGCCTGCGTGCCTCTGCTCGGGTTGTTCGTAGATTGGAAGCAGAGAATAAAGACTTGTTAGAAATGCTTCATCTCAAGCGCCATTATTCTCCGGACTTAACAGGTTTTAATATGTATACTGCATTATATAGATATGTATACCAGTTATGAACTCAATGGCTTAACTTTCTCCATGGCATCTGATGTTAAAAAATAAACCTTACTGAAAGCATCAAGAGAGCCTCTTGAGAATAACACTTTTTCTAGGAGTGGAGGAAATCCTTATTGTAGTCCTGAGAGCAATTACAGAACCTGCTGTGGGCAGAGCTGGGATTTTTATTCTTTGGGCTCACCGCTATAGACTATTGAGAGTCTTATCTTTAAGAAATACTCTTACTTACTTTAAAAAAAAAAAAAAATTAGCAGCTGTTTGTTTCGGAAGCATTCCTTTTTACAGCATATTTTCTGTGGCTTTATCTATTTATTTGTTGTTTATTATTTATTTATTTAGCAAACTGCACAAAGAAAATAGCTAAAACTGAAATAAGTGTTCAATGTTTTTTTTTCAATAGCCAAGCAAGCAAGCATTACAAGAAGCTAGGCAATTTCTTTATGTAGAAATTGTTAATATGCTTCAAAATACAACAAAATTTACTGAGTTTGTTGCTAAATTTAGGGCGCCAGTAGAACTAGAAGCATGAAATTGATTATATTAAGATGAGAGAGGAAAGGAAACTAACTGCAGTAGCTCATTGTTAAACTTAAATATCTTTCATCATTTTATACTTCTTAAAACTCTGGTAGGTCCTACCTACCTCATTTAAGATTGATCAAAACTACTAATTATCCTTGTGAGTTAGATTTATTTATTTATTCATTCATTCATTCATTCATTCATTCATTCATTCATTCATTCATTCATTTATTTATTTATTTATTTATTTATTTATTTATTTATTTAATCAAATGTTGAAGCCATCTCATTCTACAATGATTCTTGTGGCTCATAGATAATTTAAAAATGTATAGAAAGAACACATAACAAATTGGGACAGCAGGACACCAACTATAAACCACATACAAAGGCAGGAGGCACTACTATTACCCTTTTCCCAAGGTCTGGAAGAAATATCCTGTTGCATCCATTTGGAGTTTTCCATGAGTACTAACTGGTCCCTCCTTATAAGATCCTGGTTCTGTCTCTCCTTTCTGCATCTTTCTCACAGAAAGTTTCATTGAGCTATTACAGGTTCAGTTTATCACATTTGGCTACTCTCTTAAGTGCTGATGTGTGAATTGTTTTCAGACAGGGTCCCCAAAGTTAGATAGTTGTAAAAACACCAAAGTTTGTCACATGGCCACCATGGGCAGCTGGGAGATTTTCTCTCTCTCCCCCGTTCAATTTTGCATTGCTGGGGGGGCTGAAAGGGGCCGAAAGTTGCCCCGAAGAGACGACCAGCAAGGAGGGGCTTTCGCTAGATTGCAGGAGAGCAGCAACTCTCCTGTTAGAGCTGGCGATCCCTCCAAACCAGTGGACAAAAGGAGCGGCCATAGAAATATGGCTTGTCCCTAGGCTGCTAACAGCCGAAGTCGCATTTACCATCTGGCAACTTTAAAGCAGCATGGAAGAGACTGGGTGAGATCTGCCTCTCTTACATCCTAATTACTTAATTACCTGCATAAGCTGCTAAAGTACTTTCCCCCTGTGGTGAGAGAAGGGGGAATTTAGCCATCCCTCCAGAAACAGCAGCGATTGACCACTCGGGGAGTTTAAAACGTTGGAAAAATACTGGGATCCTAATTGGTATTCTATTTCCTAAAATTGGTGGATTATAAGACTTGTAACTTTTTACTCTCTTTATTTCTCTGATTTTTACTCTAACTATTATTGAAAATTTGGGGGGTTTTCCCCTTAAAATAGAGGGGGGGGGAAACCCTGAAAAGATCCAACTAACTCTGAGATGACATCTGGTGGCTAAATTTGAGACTGTAACCTGCTATTCTTTAAGAGAGACTTGTTGACAGCTTTGAAAATAGATAAGATATAAAGCAACCTTGAACCACCAGCTGCAAGAAACTCAGCTCAGCCCCTCACTTGGTGGACTTTCTGACTGTAAGGGGTTTTTTTTAGTTTAATATACTACAATGGAAGAAGAACAGGAATGGATTTCTCCTACATAGGAAGTACAGGAACAAATTATTTGTATGTTAAAAGTGATTATCCAAAATCTCTTATACATCTGGATATGAAAACTCAAACTATGACTTCAACCAAAGAATCATCTATACAGAATTCTATAGAGAAAGTGAAACAACCAAATGCTATGACAGAAGACTTAGATACTCAACAAATACAGACAATGGAAAACACAAAAAAAGAAATTGATAATAGAGATTAAGGAAAGGACTTTTCTTATAAACCAGAAGGAATTTGAAGATAAAAAAGAAAAACAGATGAAAGAGAAGATAAATACTTCAGGACAACTGCATTGAATTGGAAAAACAAAGAGACGACCTGCTAAATCAGCTAGTCCTCTTAAGAAAACATCAACTGGATGCTTTTATCAACATCAAACAATAGCTACAAAAATACAAGGAGATCTTTTTAATGATTTAAAAGCAAAGATACAAAAGATGACTTGGCAAAGAAAAAAAGCTACAATAAGAGTGAAAAGGATTGGGGTTTTGATTTACACATGAGATAGAATATATCCAAATGGATAGAATATGTATTCTGAACACAAGATATTGTAACGATTTGAGATAAAGAAAATTTTGGTTATATAAAATTTAGAAATATAAATCTTGAAATAAGAATATTATATTGTTTTATTAGTTTGTTAAGATAGATGGTAGAATGAATATATAAGGTGTGTATTTTAAATATTAGATTGTATGAGGAATTGTGATAAAGGAATTGTGCTTAATTAAAAGTTTTGAAAGAATCAATGAACTATTTAGAAAAAGCAGACTGAAATGTAAGTAACACTGCTATATATGATGTCACTGATCAACAGTCTTTCAAATAACCAGGTCTCTGCCAGAAACACTTTATAAGTAATAAAATGCATCTGGAAACCAAGTGTCATATGATTAACTCACTACCCTGTTGCCACATTCTTGACTAGCTGTAGCTTATGAGCAGTCTCAAAGAGTAGCCCCATGCAGAGCACATTGCAATAGTCCATTCATGAGATGACTACTGGAAGAAATGGAATAGCATCACTATTTAAAAGGGACCATTGACATCAATGATTGGATACTACCCACGAAATGATACATGATCTCAATTTAAACTCAAGGCAAACCAATCATTTTTTTCACATCTGCCCATATTCTAATTATAGATGCAAAGGAAGGTGAAGTTGAAGAATCTTATGATGAGCTACGGTGCCTTATTGACAGAATATTTTAAAAACAATATCATAATAATCACTTCTTAAATTGAGGTAAAATAGCATTTGGCATAATGAGAAAATGTGTACTTGATTTTCAGAATGAGGCAGGAGATAGAGTATAGGAGACAGAATTCTGCCAATCTTCAATGCCAATAGCAAATAATTTAAAGAAGAAACCAAAAACACACAACAACAACACAGAAAACCTTGAAAACAAAACTGTATATATGGAGATCAATAGTGGGACTATACGAAAATCAAATTGTCTATATACTGTGCAAACAAAGGTGGAGAAGAATTACTCAGTCACATAAATGAATACCTGTCTACCATGTCACAAAGTCCATCTTGAAAAATTACTGGTTACACTAGAACAAAATAAATAGATCAAAAACATTTGTCTTTAGTGCTACCCCATTTAGTT
This sequence comes from Protobothrops mucrosquamatus, assembly GCF_001527695.2. NCBI lineage: Eukaryota > Metazoa > Chordata > Lepidosauria > Squamata > Viperidae > Protobothrops > Protobothrops mucrosquamatus. The sequence continues at coordinate 712,547 of NW_015386714.1, forward strand.
TTGTGATGAAGATAAATAATAGATTTAACAGATTCAATTTGATGGAGTGCCTGAAGAACTATTAAATAAAAGCTATAACATAATTAAACAAGAAACAAATAAAAATGTAGCGAAGTACAAAAAGTAAATGCAGTTAAAATGGCTGTTGACAAGTTAAAATAACTGAAGAAAAACAGAAATCAAAAGCCAACAGTGAAGAATTAGGCCCACGAACTCAAAATTTTAAGAGTCAAGGATTTATAGATATCTAATATAAAGAGGCAGGATAATTAATGAATGGAAAAGACAAGATATTTTACAGAAATCATGAGAAGTTGTTCAAACTATTACAAAATATTTAAGAGGGCAAAGTTCTACTAGAGAAATAAAAAAGTAATAAGAAAATGGTGCAAATACACAGAACAGCTATACAAAAAGTATTACAAAATTATTGATACGTGCTAATATTTTGATATTGAACTACAGATAGAAATTGTGGAAAGTAAAGTTACTTGGGCCTTAGCCAATATGGTCTAAAAAGAGAGCTAGACAATTTGGTAAAATATAGCTGGGGGGGGGGGAAGTAAATACGTTAAAAAAATGTCTATTTTTGTTTATACATAGACTTTCGTTTTATAGTTTATACAAAAGCATAGACCACTGAGAGTTGTAAAATTTTTGGTTTGCCTTTAAAATATGGGTGAATCAGACCACTTCATCTGCCTATTGAAGAGGTTTTTGTGATGAATCATGAGAGACACCAGATTAAAAATAGCCACAACATCAAAACAAATGAAAAGGAAATAAGAATTAAAAGACCTGGAGTAATATCAACAATCTCATACAGGCTGTTGACATTTCTTTGATGGCTTGAAGTGAAAAAGAAAGGAATTTCTCTTTGAACGATGATCAATAGAGTCAAATAGCTCACTATTGCATCATACGAAAACATCACTAGCAACACCAGTACAATTTATGTCAAAGCCAATGCAATGCAAATAAAGAAGTTTGTGATCACGAATTATATACTAGACTTAAAAATTTATAGGCACATGTGAGCTATCCTTGTCCTAGTAAAACTGCAGACCCTTTCACACTGAATAAATTTATCATAGCAAATGCTTGTCTGGTTCTAAATCAAAAGTTCTTTGGCTCTTGACAGTTCTTTAATCACTTGGAAATAAGCATTAAAGAACAACAGATATAAATAGGTATTATTTTGAAGGTTAGCAAAATCAAAATGACAATTAGAGTTCTATAGATTTGAAGCTACTGTTGCAACATCTGGAAGTAATGCAAGAAAGTTAAGTGACTTTGGCTGAATTGCAACTTCTTCTCTGTATTCATTATTTTAGTTTTTATATTAGTATCCCTTAGCTATCATTACCGTAATATGTAATCTAGTGTTAAGCAACCCAGTGAAGCATACCATAACCTGTCATGTCCTAATTTAATAAGATATTATCTACTGAATTGGTATTTATTTTGTTTAGAGGAAAAGCTTAGTCATAGATCTAGTTTAGAAGTAATATGAGCAAGGTGAAAGTAAAATTTAATTTAATGAAGATAGCTTTCTGCCTCTAAATACCCATTGCTTGCCAAAGTTATTTCAAAATGTCTCTAAGCTAATGTGTTTACAATGTTTCACATAATTTTCTCCTTCTCCTCCGATCTACTTTTCCTTGCTTTTCTGCCAGTTGATTTAAGAAATATTGCAAAAACCATATAAAAAGCAGTGAAACTGTGCTTTGCATATTTCCTGAAATAAATCGGAAGTTTAAATGTAAAACTACAATTGATTCAGAATAATGGCTCATTGATATTAGATAGATTTTTTTTTAAAAAAATGACATAATTTAAGGCATATTTTAAAATTAACTAACTTACACTCTACACTCCAGCTGTAAGGGAAAGGAACTGAAGATGGCTTTGCCAAGAATTGTGGCAGAATAAACAGTGGGCAAGCAGACTGGCTCTAACCCTAATGCTTTCCAGATAAGGAGAGGGCTTCAGATTGTCCACAAGTGCTCCTCCTCAAGAGGAAACCACAACAGAGACGTCTCTAGTGGTATTACAGTTCTAGAAGACAAGGGAATAACCATCTTGCTCAAGCCATGGTTGGTGCCTTAAAAAAAAAACCTAGGTTCCTGTTTCTTCTATTTTCTTTTTTTTTTTACATCTTTTTTCTTTTTTTTTCTTTTTATCTTGTTTGCTAAAACAAGCTTTTTGAGTATTATAAGTGCAATTTTTAATAAAATTGTGGTTGCTATTAAAATTAAATAAAAATATGTTTATTTGGAGAAGCATTTACTATAATAACCAAGGTTGTCTTTTGAGGGCTTCAAACAGAATTGCAGTCATCATCTGCTACCTTTTAAAAAATATGAAGATGTCATGGACTGAAGTATTTGTTCTGCAACTGAACTTTGGTCATTCTCATACAAGATAAGTTACATGATCAAATGAATTTAAGATCTCATACTGAGCACAGCCTGGAATACAATCTTCTGATTTATGATGTTGACCTTTTTGGTCAAACTTAGTGTTTCTGATCTCATGAAACAGGCAGCTGTGATAACAGATGAAAGCATCATACTGTACCTTATAATTTACCTAGACATGTTAGAAGCACTAACAGTAGAAACTTATTTTAGCTAAACAATGTGTGCATCAGACCTTCTGCTTCTATCATAAAACACCACATGAAAAACACATCCTTTTTAAACCTGGAATTGGAATTAAGAGCCAATGTACATATATCAGTTTCCATCATTATAGCAAAAGCAATAACACTTAGATCTATATACTGCCCCTTACTGTTTTACAGCACTATCTGGGCAGTTTACAAATGTCAGCATATTGCCCCCAACAGTGTGGGTCCTCATTGGAAGAATAGATGTCTGAGTCAACCTTGAGCCTATCATAATCAAACTCCAGACTGTGGGCAGAGTTAGCTTGTGCTACTGCATTCTAACCACTGTGCCACCAGGGCTTCTATTATTTCATGAGTCTCCTCCTCCAACAAGAAATTTATCTGGTACAGTTCACCAGATTTTTTTTTCTCATTCTATTGTAAATACTACGGAGGAGAAAGAATATGTCTATGTAACAAAGACAAAAAAATTAAAAAAATGTTATATATGAACAGTTATTTCATAATTAAATGGTTAATTATGTATCTGCTTATTGTTTCTTGATGTTAAAATCTGGTTATTCTTACAGTTTCATTCTGTTTTCCAAAGAAGTAAAAGGTTCAAGGAGTGTTTCACTGTAGGTTTCTTGGTCAAATAAATCGATTCTGTCTTTGTTGTTGTTGTTCCTCTTTTGGCCATTGTAGCTATAATTGTATTTTATGGAAATTATAAAGTATTAATTTAAATAAATTAAGATCCTACAAGAAAGGGGAGAAATTGCATTATCATTATTTCAGTTATGTTATTTTTGATATACTTTTCCTCCCACCTGTAGGAAATACTACTATGTGTATCTTTAATTGACTTTGGCTACTTAGTAACAGCTTAAATTACCTTCACATAATCTAATAGATTCCTTTTTACTGGGCCAACAAAGGATGTACAGAACATCATTGTGATGGAAGTAGTAGTTGCTTAAAGTAAATGATATTCATCAAGGCTGTTTCTATCCTGAAAACTGCAAAAAATGGACAGCACTTGTTCTTTTCCTGGCTGCAGTTTTAATGCCAAAGCTATCTTTCTCCAGTTTTCATCTAGCTTATAACTAGCAGTCAACAAAAATGCTCACCAAAGGAGCATTTTTAGCTACAGCTATATGAAATCACATAGAGTAAGTAATCACTTCACTTATAGCCTAACACCATTAAATATGTTGCTGACATTTGGGGTGCTACAGAACTGTTGAACACCAAACTAGCAAAGAACATTGAAAGTTAGGGTCCATGCCAGCATCTCACAGATGGACAATCAAGCTGTCCTAATAAAGCAAAGTTGTTAGAGATGTTTCAGACTGTGGGGGTCCATAGCAGAGAATAACAAGATGATTTGCTGGAAAGAAAAGGCTAATTTCTTAACAACAGTTTTAGCATAAAGGGCAGCTTTTTACTGCACTTTCTGAAAAATAGAAAAGGGCCACACTTGATCACAAAAATCCTAATAAGAGAGCAAAATAGAATAAGTAATCTACAGTAGTCACATATCATCACTGAATTTATACAAATACATAGACATAAAGAAAAACATTTCCAGGTTCATGCTGCCTGATCTTGGTTGTTTGCTTGCAGACATTTCATTATTTAATTACTGTGTTTTCCTGAAAATAAGATCTATCCTGAAAATAAGCCCTAGCTTGATTTTTATGCATGTGCCTAATATAAACCCTACGTCCAAAATAAGCCCTAGTTAAGACCCCACCCACTCTGTTCCACTGCCTGGTTGCACAAGGTGGGACAAGGCACACAAATAAAAATCAAGCTAGGGAGGGGGTGGGAGGGTGGCGCTTCCCCATGAGCCCTGTACCTACTTATCTCAGGACTGTCTCAGCCAGGTCTCCCATGTCCTGACATCTGCCTCACCTTGTGGCAGAGGCACCGACAGCCCCATCCAGCAGGAGCCCACATGGCTGCTGCCAGCCCATTTTTTCTGCAGCTGCTCACCACGGCTCAGGTGTGTTATCCCCAGCCTCCATTTCACTGGCAGAGGTCTTCAGGAAAGGCCTCTGCAGCCCAGAATGGAGCTCCAGATTGACATGTGCATCACCCCCCCCATCTCCATTTCACTGGCGGAGGCCTTCAGGAAAAGGCTGTTCATCTTTTATGGACTCTTCAGGCTCTTTATCTTTTATAAGCTCTTCAGGCTCTTCATCTTTTACACATCCTAAAATTCCAGATAGCTGCTTAAGCATCTGGGCCATATCACTTTGTCAAGGCATATTTCAAGTGTATACTGTGTATTTCCATACAGATGTTACAAGTAAATGATATTCAGGATGAAAACTCTCAAAAACTTTGTATCAAACATTATAAATCAATTGATTTAAGGTATTTATTGTCCCAGGCATTCCAGCAGACCATTTTATCTGCTACCTTCAAATATGGATTATTCTACAATGTCAGTTTCTCCTGTGATTCTTGGTCAAAACTTATCTGCTTACCTATTAATCACAAAATATGCCTAGGAGCTTTCAAGGCTGGAAATAAGAATCACTGTTAGAATGCCAAAGGTTCAGACAGATTGTAGATTAACACTGCAAATGGGCCCATAGCATGTGATACTCATAAAATGATTATTCCACAATAATATAGTTGTTAAAATAAACAGTGAAAGTTAAAGTTAAAAGATTGGTAGGCCACGCCATCTTCATCATTAGACAACCTTAATTTAGCCAAAGACATTTGAGGATTTTTAACCTACCACAAAAATATTAATTAGTCCAAAAATGAAAACTCTAATTGAGATTTACATTAGAATTCCTTTTTATACAGTGTTTGTATATTATTGGCATATAAAAACAAGTTGTATTCTGTATCAAGTGTCAGATCCTTAAAAACTTGAGATTGTCTAACCATCTCAAAGCCTCAGATGACCTCATCTAACACCTTCTTATAGATGATAAACAGGAGAGGACAGAGCACTGAACCTGTGGTGCCCCTCAAAATGGGAGTCATGGGTTGGACATCTTCCTGATGTCAACACTGAATGGAATTGACCCTAGAGGAAAGAGAAAACTAGCATAGATCAGCATAGGTCACAACACCCACCCCAAGTTGATTGGATAGATATCATAATTGATGGCATTGAAGAATGATAAGAGGGTAAGAAGAACAGGACAGTACCACCTTCATTCTTCTTCTTTAAATAAAGAGATAAATAAAAAGGAAATATTAATGGATAAAATAGTTATGTGGGAAAATATTAAACAAACTTAAAGTGCTATGTGTATATGATTATGACTTGTTTGGGAAATAAAAAAAGCAATTGTCTATACATTGCAGATAAAAGAAAGCTTCTAAGAAAGAGAAATAGTTCCATCTTTATTCTTATGCAGTTCCTATATCTGAAATATTTTCTAAGCACTTTTACAACTAAATATTTCCCCTGTTTAGAAAAGCAGTAGCTGGCTTTCAGAGCACTTGTGGTTTTGAATGGATTGTTTGCCTAAAAGTAATTAAGTGAAAGAAGTCCACATAAAGCTTTATATTCTTTGGAAATCAAGGGCAGCATACGCTTATAAGATGCCTACTCTTTAGCCTTGAACCATTCAGGTGCTGTGGTAGAGTGTGCAGCATTTTCAAAGGACATGGATACAGAAAACACAAAAGGCAAGTAATGTAATAGGGCACGGAACTGCAAATTTGCAATTATAATAAAGGTGGCAACCAATAGATTTTTGCATTTAACATGTTTGTTTAAAAATGCAAATCATACTAAAACAGATTAATGCTACAGCATGAATGGAAGGAAAATGTAAAAAAATGTAAATGATTTATCTTAGTTTCCTCATACTGAATAAAATGTATCCTTTATACCTGAGCCTTTTAATCAGGATAGGGAATGGAATCACCAATTTTTCCAACAGGAAGAATTTCTTTTCTACTATAGATACCACTTCAAAAGAAAGATTATACCACCAATTTACAGACATCATAAAGATATCCGGTTCTCGAGAATCTTATATTTTGAATTAATGTTCAAAATAAAATTCCTCCTTCTGTTATATATCCAAGATGGACAGTATTTAATATTTATTTGCTACGTATATGTAGGGGTGTGGGTCTATACATATGTTGTTCATAGTATGTTTAGGTGTGTGTCATGTATGTGTTTCACTTTGAGAGCGGGCAACTAAATTTCATTTTTGATGTGTGCCGTTGTGCCCACAGTAAAAAAATGACAATAAAGGTTATCTTATCTTATCTTATCTTATCTTGTCTTGTTTTGTCTTGCCTTGCCTTGCCTTGCCTTGCCTTGCCTTGCCTTGCCTTGCCTTGCCTTACCTTACCTTACCTTACCTTACCTTATCTTATCTTATTATCTTATCTTATCTTATCATCTTATATGTGCCAGCCCTTTAGATATTAGAACATTGCTATCATGTCAGTTCTACTCCTAATTTTTTTAAATTATTTTCTAATTTTGTTTCTGTACTTTTATCTCATTTTTATTATTTGGGTAAATAATTCAATACAGTGTACATAATGAATGTTCCTTCTTCGTCCTATTTTTCCCACAACAACCTATGACAGGATTTGGGGTGAGAAAGAATAACTGACTCAAAGTCACTCAACCACCTTTCATGCTTCAGGCAAGACTAGAACTCACAGTCTCCTGGTTTATAGCCTGATTCCTTAATCACTAGAGCAAATTGGTTCATTAGGATTTTTTATATTTATTTTGAAGGCATATTGATTTTACTATGATGCTAATTTATTTTTTTGTTATACATATCTCTATCACTTTGTGATTTCTTTGACAAACAAAGTTCCCAATTTGAATTTAAACATGGGAGAAGTTTCACTGGGGTTTCACTGAAACATATTAAATCAAGAGCTTCAGATGTTATGTATAAGTGGTTGCAAAATTCCACCCTATTTTATTTATTTTTTACTAGGGGTAGATTTCTAAACTATCCAATTTCTTGTTCAATTTTTAAAATGTAAATTTCACCAAGAAATTTAGTACATCATATGTAAAGCAGAAAAGCAATCCAGACTGAGGGTTGGGAGATGGGATATTAAAGAATGGTTTTGTTCTAAACATATAAAGCTTTTTTATTTATTGTTAAAGTATATTTATTTTGTTTTATCATAAAAGGTAAAATACAAAACATAAAAAACAAATGGAACAAAACAAAACAAAAACATATGTCCAGAACTAACAACAACAAAAAAGAAAAAAAATAATGTGCAAAAATAGAAAAAGGAGATCCAAATATCCAACACACACACACACACACACCAATGTTTTCCCAAAAATAAGACCGGGTCTTATACTTATTTTTGGCCCAAATTAAGACCCATCAGGGCTTAATTTGGAGGGACATCTTATTTTTCCAGAAGGCAGCAAGTGCATGGGGGCCGAAGGTGTCTGGCAGCAGCCACAGCCCACCATTGCACAATAACTGCATCTGTCGCAGGAAGGGTTTTCTTTAGTCCCCTTCGCAGTTCTGCCCATAGAGCCAGGGAGAATTATACCAGGGCTGGTGGCTGGAGTCATGGCAGAACAGTCTTCGAAGTCCCCTGCCACCAGCCCTAGTATACCTTCCTATGGCTGTGTAGGCAAAGCTGTGAAGGGGGCCAGGGGGCCAAAACATCTAACCCAGGGATGATGCAGAGAGCCTATTACTGGTCTCCAGAGCTGCCACCATTAAAATCATGCAATACAGGCAGTGAACAGGGAGCAGGCAGTGTGAGGCAGGTGGAGGAGGTGACAGCTGCCGCTGAAGAGGTGATCTGTGGGGTGGGACAGGGTGAAGCGGGGGCAGCAGGGACTGAAGGAAGCCCCTCCAGTGGTGGACATGGCTGTTGCATAGCAGTGGCAGAAGCTTTTTGCCCTCACTCTCCCCTGGGATCCAAAATGGTGGAGGAGGACCAGGTAAGTGGACCAAGCCTTCCTTGCTCATCCTCTGTAGTGTGGCAGTCTGGCTCGGGAAGGGAGTGAAAGGGAAGAGGCAGGTGAGCAGCCAGGTCATTGAACAGGTGGGAGGAAGTTGCTGAATGGGGAGTAGTCTGGCTGCGAGAGCCCGAGGTGCATGGGGAAGCTCCACACACCCCAGCCACCTGTCTTGCCTTGTGGCGGTGGCAGCAGGGTGTGCCATTCAGCCTCCTGCCCCGTTGCTGCAGTGAGCAACCAGATGGTAGGATAGAGTAGGTGGGCTCTTAACTAGGGCTTATTTTTGAGGTAGGGCTTATATTAGTGCACACTAAAAATCATACTAGGACTTATTTTTTGGGTGGGTCTTATTTTCTGTGAAATACAATTTATATATAATAGGTTAAGCTAAACATTACACTAATCTTCAAATCCCTCCGTTAACCATCTTTTATTGTATTTAACACTCAGAATGTCCATACACGGTTTCCAGTCTCTTATAAAGCTGTCCAGTCCATTATGTCTGATGAAAGCAGTTAATTTCACCATCTCTGCTAATTCAGTCAATTTTAATATCCATTCTTTAACAGTCAACATCCATTATTATTTCCAGTGCTTGGTAAGAACAATCTTCACAGCCGTCACCATGTGAAGGAATAGCACCCCAAATTGTTTTTCAATTGGCTTGTCCATAATACCCAAATGAAAGGTTTCAGGTTTCATTAATATTTGTATCTTAAATATTTTCTGCATTGTCATTGCTATGTTTCTCCAGTATTTTTTAAATGTAAATTCCACCAAGAAATTCAGTAAAGCAGTTGAGGGCTGGGAGGTAGTTTATTAAAGAATGGTTCTGTTCTGAACACATAAAGCTTTTAATGCATTATAAAATAGAAAGAGCTTCTTGATTACCTTGTATAGCATCTAATGTAGCTGAACTTCTAACATTTAAAAAAATGATTTCTTGGTAAAAAGTGGAGGAAGAAAGATACTAACTGGCTTTGATTTTATTAGTATCTGTCATTATTAGAATTCTGGGAGAATATGAAGATGTAGATGAAAGTCTCCATTCTAGCGCTTTCTCAGCTGAACTTATGGATAAGATTATCCTTGTGAAGATAAAATTGTAAGAGGCCCTCTAATTTACTTCCTCAATTTTTCAGATGCAGATAAGAGAAATAAAAGTGACATAAATAAGTAAATAGTTTATTTCCATTAAACTTATTTAACAAAATATAATATTTCAGATTTATTAGACTCTGCTATATTTATACAGAAATTAAATTAATTGTGTTGAAAATGTAACAAAAATAATGTACACTTTTTGATGTCCCAATATTATCATATTCTGGGAGAACTACATACGTATTGTATGGAAACTGACAGCTGGACAGCCAAATTGAAATTGGCAACACTTTACTTGTTGCTAAGAGACTGATGGTTCAAGACTACAAAGATAAATTTCTGATACCAATTATTCAGTGTCTGAAAACCTGACCTGAAGTTACTTGCTGCTTATGAAAAGCTGCTTATAGATGTACATTATGAGTTAACAATAAATATGACAAAATATGGCCACCTTTTACTGATATTGTTTAAAACATGATACAGATTTGTTTGTATATATGTACACATATACATAACACAGACCCATCACCCAACCTGTATATTTTTATACATCTGTGCACACATGTACTCACATACACATGCACACCCAATGTTTTTGCTTGCCTTCTCTTTCTCTTTTTGCTCTATTTAATTAAGAATGAATAAATACTTCCATTAGTATTCTGGCAGATTTCATTTTAATCCTTGTGGGAAAGATAATTGGTGTAAGACTTAGTACTGACACATCCAAAAATAAACATCCAGATAGTAGATGTCCATTACAAAAACAAGAAACAGATGGAAACTATCTTCTATTCAAAACATAATATGTTCTACCTCTTTATGTAGAACGAGGAGATAAAATAGACCCCCAAGAAATTGAATAGTGATTGTACTATAAATAGAGCTCAGATCTGATATTCAGCAGTCACTAAAATTCTTTTGCAATGGCTTCATAATTTGGGCAAAATAACTCTATCTATCTGAGCATGATTAGGAAATTAGAGAACATGCAGAAATTTCTTTGGCAGTCAAGAAAAGCCTGACAATTGTATCACACACACACTACAAAGTGGCTGGCTCGTTCATTTTTTTAAAGAAACACACTGACTCATGCCATTTCCCTTCTTCTTTAAAGGCAATTTATTGTTCATCAGATTGATTATGAATTATGGAAAAAGTGTCCAGAAAATGCTAGGCCTTACCATAATTTAAAATGTCCTGATTGTCATGATACAAATAAAGCAGTTGGTTGTTTTTTTTTTTAGTAAAATTAGAAATCAGATAGAACGAAATCGAAAAATGAAATATCCATGAGAAAAGTGAAAAGAAAAGATGGAGCCAATACAAAATGTTTCCACATTAGTTCATGGGCAGATGGTTTTTGAGATATTTATTTATTTGAGGCAAAGTTAAAAAATAAAATGAACATTATAAGAGTAACTATTACTCATTATATTTAGAAACCAGTATTTCTTTTATCTCCAGATGTTGACATCACTGTAAATTCATATAGTACAATTCCTGCTATTAGGTTTTTTAAAACAAATGGTTCATACACATGAGAATATGAAGTCCATATTGATAGCAGCAGACAGTTTTAATAACTGAGACCAGAATGGTCTTTGACAGTAAATATACAGAGAGAGAGAGAGAGAGAGAGAGAGAGAGAGAGAGAGAGAGAGAGAGAGAGAGAGAGAGAGAGAGAGAGAGAGATAATTACTATATATAGCTTTCTACATCTCTTGCAGTAAAATCAAATAAATTTTTCATATACATGGCTAATTTAGTCCAATTCTCTTTGATTGCAATATTCAAAGATAGCCATCAAAAATTATTTACCTAAGCTTTTCTTTCAGTAGTTCAAGTGACCTGTTTCCAGAGGAGTTATTTCATTTTCTACTGAAGCAAATTAACTGTTCATGTCTGCTGTATTTGATAATGCAACAATAACAGGTTGGGGTTTTGTATAACTTAGAAGTGTTTTTTTCTGTTTAAGCAAGGTCTGAATTTTGCTCAGATATTATCATTTAAGATAAGAGCTGTAATAATAGAAATATGAATATTGCGAATTAGATAGTTATATTTTTGTTACAACTTATAAATCTTGACCTGCAAGGGAATATTTTGATGCCCATGTCAATGTGAACAAAATATATATTTGCATTTCAGCCATTAAAAAAATTAAAATGTGTATTTTGTTATGTATTGTTCATCCTTGTCCAACACAGATGTACATTTACCTTATCAAGATTGACCTCATATAGTTATTTACTGTCTGTATATAGCAGTGTGAATAAAATGCTTTGGTAAATGCCTTTCTCCAACTGATTTTAGTGCACTTAGACACCACCTTCAATCAATCAACACACTTATGAAATGTCACAGATACTCATTCAGTATAAATTAGATTAACAAACAGATCACAAACTGCTAATGTGCAAGTTCCAAGTTGAAAAACTTGGATGTTGGGAAAACCAGTCACTAAGAATATAGGGTTGAAGCTTGGGAATTGTAGAGATAAATGGATATCGTTATGGATTGGGCACATAGTTTTTCTTTTTTCCCCCATTATTTTTAGTGTTGAATTAAAAAAAAACCTCATGGGATAATTTCCTCATGATGTAGTCATACCTCAATGCTTTAATTATGGTTTGCAAAGCCAAACAAGTTGCAGAATACAGTACAGTTCTTAAGAAATCTGTTCAAGAAAATATAGGTTTTTCAGATATATTATTGTCAGTCACAATATAGAAAATTACAAAAAATGAAATTACTTTGTAAAAGATAACACTATCTTCCATCAAATAGAAAGTAGGAAAATATTATATTTATTTATTTATCTATTTACTTATTTATTTATTATATCTTTATTTATGCCAAAGCAATACTTGTAGCCATCAATAACTGTTAATGGGAGATGAGGCATAATTATTCACAGCTGCTCCAAGGGATGTCTATAAGGCAGATCTTGAATCCAAAATGGCTGAAACTGAAGTGACGCTTATTTATGTATTTATTATTTACTCAATTTATATAGCTGCCCATATCACTTGATGTGACTCTGGATACTATCAGGGAAATGGAGTCCAATATAATTAGGTTCCCAGGGTCAAGAAGATTACTCAAAATGCATTCTATCAGGGATGCTACTGAGTAGTATTAAAGTTTAGACTTGGGATCAAATCAAGCCCAAGCCTTCCATTTCCTGGGTAAGAACATTTGTTCCGTGCTTAACATAGAGGACTGTAAAAAGGATTTAGTGAACTGTGAATGTAGGCAGCATGCACCACCCTCGCTAGCCTATTAATGGCTATGCAAATGTAATTATGAAAATTCAGTATGAATTACAGATAAGTATTTATGCAGTAAACAAGTGTTTATGAAGTCACCAAGTGTTTTGCTCAACTCATACAAGGCGTGAACTGATATTATTTATGAGAAGTGAAGTTCATATTATAGTCATGTTTCCAGAGGTCATTAGCAGATTGTAGATAGAGCTGTAGTATGTAGGAGTTCAAACTGTCAGTCAACCAATCTTATGTATGGCCAAAGGAGTTTTCTGCAGTGCTAGAACAATTTGGCACAAATAAATTGAAACTCTTAAACAGAATGCAGTTATTTCTGACTTGTAAAAATGACTGGAGACACATAAAGGTAAAGGTTTCTCTGTTGTGTCTGATTCTAGACGGCAGTGCTCATCTCTGTTACTTGGCCCAGGGAGCCAGAATTGTCTGAAAACAATTTCCATGGTCATGTGGCCAGCATGGCTATACACAAAAGGTGCATGGAATTTGTTACTGTCCCACCAAAGTGCTACCTATTTATCTTGTATTTGTATGCTTTCAAACTGCTAGGTCGCATGACCTGGGGCAAGTAACGGGAGCTCACCCATTGCACAGAGCTCAAGTCTCAAAGGCTTTCAGTTCTGTAGTTTTCAAGCTCAGCAATTTTAACTAGTCATAACTGACATAGATGTAATACCTTCAGTGCTCCTCTTTCTACTGCAATCAGCTTCATGAAAACTGCAATTACTGATGCATGCAGCAGTCTTCAGTCTGCCATCATTGGATGGATGTAGTTCAGACCTAAAATATATATAACCAGACAGTCTTCATACATCATTGATATTAATTTACTAAAATCAATTCACTTTGGAGCTTCTTAAATATCAAATGAAACTAGTCCCTCATGCTTGGAAGCTTAGATGGATAAGATTTTGACCCACTCATTCTTCTTTATAAAGTGCAATCTGAGGAAATTGCATAGATAGGCAATTTTAGATCCTAGACATAAATGGTCTTGTGGGATTCTCCCTAGAGATTCTCATGTATATGAATTTCAATTATTTAGTTCATGAAAAAAATGAAATTCCTCTTCCCCCCACCCTATCTAGTAGTAAGAACTATTTTGATATTCCTGACAAGCCAAAATATGTGAGAGAGGGGAAGGAAAGCTTTACAGCAGGTATGCATGAAGGAAGAAAGGCTAGCTCTGATCTGTACTGTTTAACCATAATACTACCACATTTACAAGAGGAAAATAAAATTAGTTCTTATCATTGGCATTCTTCAGTCTCGAGAGACTATGGTATTGTGCTCTGGAAAGAGGTCCTAAAACAGCATCTGGTGTGGCTAAAAAGGCCAATTCGAGAGTGGCAGTCCCTTCCACATTGAGGGCAGATACAATCTGTCCCCTGTCCAGCCTCCAGATTTCACTGGTTCCAGGACTGCCTCTTTGCCTCAGCCTGCCGTACAAGTGTCTCTTCGAATTGAAGAAGGCCATGCTGCATCTTTAGCCTCCAGGCTGAACGATCAGAGGTCAAGGATTCCCAGCTGTTAATGTCCATTCCCAAGGCCTTCAGATCCCTCTTGCAAATATCCTTATATCGCAGCTCAGGTCTCCCTCTGGGGCGCTTTCCCTGCACTAGTTCTCCATACAGGAGATCTTTTGGAATCTGACCATCAGCCATTCTCACGACATGCCCAAGCCAGCATAGACGTCACTGTTTCAATAATGTATTCCAGCACATTCCAGGACTGCGCTATTTGGGACTTTGTCATGCCAGGTGATGCCGAGAATACGTCGGAGACAGCGCATGTGAAAGTTGTTCAGCTTTCTCTCCTGCCATACGTACAGGGTCCAAGACTCACTGCAATACAAGAGACCTGGATCTTTGTATGTTCTGTCAACTTCTTATTAAGCCATACTCTCTTTGTAAGTCTGGAAAATGCTAAACAATCTTTTAGTGCTAAACAATTAAAATAAACAGAACAAAGAACAATGAAAATAAATGAATGCTAAATATTGAAAAAAGGTGAAATAAATGTTTTCAGACTTAAACATACAGACTGGAAGCAAAGAGAACTTAATCGTGTATAGCATCATAGACAGAAGCTGTTTCTCCAACTAGGGCTTATAAATGACTAATTTTCTTGGTTTCAAGCTTATTGTACAAAATGAAGTCTTTGGCCTTAATTTAAATCAATTTATTTGAATCTATGAAGAAGAGAACATGAACACTTCATTTAATCTCACTAGTTTATGTATGTTCACACAAAATAAATACAAGGTAATACAAACACATAAAACGATAAGTGAATATAATTGTCGATTATTTTTAGAAGACTTGGAAGTTTCTCGAATTAAGCAATCACTCTCTCATGTACGTACGTTCTCGTGTTATAGTGTAAGACAGGGTCTCAATATTATTAAATTTAGAGAGAAGAGAGACTCTCTCCCTCCCTTCCTCCCTCCCTCCCTCTCTTAAACTTCAACAATATTGCAATTAACATTTTGGAGAATATTACTGTAACATGACTTCCAGTGTCCCAAAGATTCTTTTTCAATTCTTTCTTTGTTTTGCTTGAAGATGTTTCACTTCTCATCCAAGAAGCTTCTTCAGTTTTGATTTCTTGGTGTCTGGAGCTTCTTGGATGAGAAGTGAAACACCTTCAAGCAAAACAAAGAAAGTCCAGTTGTCTTTGAAAAACCACCTTTGGGACAACCATGACCTGGATGATTGAAAATCATAGACATGACTTCCAGTGAAGATTAAAGGCTGTCTAGTTGTCTTTGGAAGAGCATAGACAACACTGTTACAGACATCAGCATCCAGGAGCCAATACTGGACATCAAAATTTCCAGAGATTGTGAAATAACCCATGCATTCTTTGAACAACTTCTCCCCATAAATAAGCTACAGAAACAGTAGCTTTTGCCATTTTCTTGCAGACTGTCTACAAGGGCAGGATTCCATATATGACCACAGCTGTGGTACAGCCTATAAGGACAGTAAGATCAGCTGAATCTAATTTCTTAGTGATATTTGGAAATAATTTCTTCACAGTCTGAGAGAGATTTTCTTTACAACATATACAGTATATACTCTTATGGTGATTTTTTTCTAGATTACAAAATCAAAAGATTCAAAGTGAAATCAAAATCAAAGTGATTCAAAGCTTTTCATATTCAAAGCTTATTAAGGAATGATATAAGAATGTGTAAAACATATAAAGTAATTTAAAAAAAATATATTATGAAACTACATTGAAGAAACTATAATTGAATTAGGCAATTGACTCAAAAACCTCTGTGGGAATGTTCTTTGATTTTTATCAAAGACTGGATAATTTGTGAGATTTACAAAACAAAACATAAAGGTAACTTTAGTAGACTGAGTAGTTGACTATAACTATGAACATACAAATGTGACATGTGGCTATAATTACAGCATGAAAGAACAAAAGGAGAAAAAGTTTGTTTTTCTGTTTTCCCTTGTTTAACACTTTTACATTGGATTGACAATACATAAACTGCAGGTTTGGAGCATAGATAGGGCTCTTTAGAACAACTGGCAGAGCAATCAATTCCAATGGATTTACTTCAACATATGTTTGATCAGCTTAGTCATAAACTAGCTGAGTCACTTGAAAATAAATGTATAGCTTTTAAATGAAAGTCTTGATGGAAGAAATCATTCAAACAAGTCTAAAAGATTCTGAACATGAGGAATTTGTTCATGTGGTTCTTTACAGAACATTAGACTGTTTAAATAATCATGATTATGAAGTGTTTCATAGTTATTTTTTGTTTTTAGTTGTTCCATTTTTCCCCCAAGTATCCATGTCATATTGTTAATCAGAAGCTTGGATACTTCTTTTTTAAACCCATTCTCCAGTATTCTCATATGGCAAGATCAATAGCAATTGTTTTAGAACATTAAGATGCAATTAATCTTTTTTAATGGAAATTGGTATTTGTATCAGTCTAAAATTTAATCCTTTGTCTTTATTTTGTGCTTCACAATTACTTTATTGAACAGTCCTGGACATAGGTTTGAAATAATACTTATCAAACTGATGTAGGATTTCTGTCAGAACCTGAATAAACGAGTGCATCCATTCTGGTTCTATTATAGCTGACTTCAGTACTATCAACCACAGTAACTTTTGGACTACTTGTGATGATTAGGAATTGGAAACACTGTTTTTTTAGTTATTCTGGTCCTTTCTTAGTGAAATGATTACTTGTACCTAGTGGGTGAATAGGATTGATTCTTTACCATCTATTATTTAATATCTACTTAAATCCTCTGCTGTGTTGGAATAACAGCAATATGCTGATGGCATTGTGGAAGTCTTAATACAGAACAGGGAGGCTGTGAGGGTCTAAATGTGATGAAAAAAAGATGAAGCTGAATTCTGGGAAAACAGAGTTGTTTGTTTGTTTGTTTATCAAATTTCTGCAGCATCTAAGTGACTTCGGGCAGTTTACAAATAAAATAATAAAATAATGTAAAATATGATTAAAAGCACAGTTAAAAACAGAATTAAAAACAAGTTAAAATAAAAAAAAACACAGTTAAGAAATCACAAGGCTAAAAGGGTGGAGGGAGTGCCCTCAAGCCACCAGCCATCATCAGGATTACATAATATCTTACTGTGTGTGTGGACTCGGTCTAACATTGTGAAAAGACTTTCCAGTCTTTTCACCTTCGAACGGAATAGAGACCACATTCTACAAGGTTTCTCGTCCTTGTTATCATCTCTTCCTGTAGAAGGATCTAGAGTGGTCAACTTTAAGAAATTAACTGTCTTAGGTGTCGTATATGAGGGTCAATAACAATTAGGTAGTCTTGATTGGGTTGGTCTCAGACTTCTCTTTTGTCAGAGCAGGTCCAGTATTTAATGTGCAATTATATATAGACATTCCTCAAATTATGATAGTTCAATTGGCAACAGTTCAAAATTACGACAAAAAGAGTATTTATGACCTGGTCTTGAAGCTACATGTGGCAGCACCAGTGTTCATTCACCCTTACAACTGACCACAGAGACACTGCAACATGCCCTCTGCCTATTTCCCCTCCATCTTGCCCCGACAGGTCTCCACAAACTGGGTCTGCTTTACTAGCACCCTGTATTCCACTTACTCCTCCCCACCTCATTTCTCATGGCTTTACTGTATTTACTTTTCAAAAAGCTCCAGAAGAGGCTGACCCATGTGGCAGACAAGCCAAAGTGTTTTATTCAGAAGTCGGTGAAGCTGTAAGAATGTAAGATGTAAGGGAAACAGCTTTGTCCCATCTGAATAAAAGACCAGCTCCTCTGCCATGAGGGCCTAGAGGCTTAGTTTGGGACTAGACTTGTGGGCACTAAGCAGCCTCCTGCTTGCTACTAACTGGCTAGTTCGAGTAAATAGCTTCAGGGATTGGGGCAGCAGCAACAGCCAATCAACTGGAAGCTTGCAGTTCAGCCCGATGAGACAAAGGAAGCAAGCTCCTTGTTGATTGACTGATGCTGCTTCCCCAATCCCTGAAGCTGCCCTGAAGCAGGAGGCTGCTGCGGCTCCATCCAGGCCTTTTCTATCAACAGACACCTGCTGGCCACATGACTCACAGTCAAAGTCTTTTACTCAGAAGCTGACAAAAATGTTTTCCTTAGATTTCACATTCTTACAGCTTCGCCAGCATCTGAATAAAACACTTTGACTTCTTTGCCAGTGGCTCAGCCTCTTCTGGAGCTCTGGAGATCTTCAAAAAGTAATTAACCCATGAGAAATAAGGTCTGGAGAAGTAAGTGGAATCTGGGACACTAGCAAAGCAGGCCCAGTCTGTGGAGATCAGGTGGAGCAGGATAATGGGGGATGCAATTGTGGGGATCCCAAGGGAGCATGAAGTATCTCAATAGATCTGCTCAAGCACCAGGCCTCGCATGGTCTTCCCCCCACCCGAGATACCTCAAGTGCATTTAAGGACCTGCACATTCAATTAGCGAATGCAGTGGGGAAAGCAGGGAGTGATCATGTTCATTTAACATGATTCAATCAAATGAATCCTCAAGTTACAAATGTAATTGGTAGGTTCTATTATATCTGTAACTTGAGAATTACCTGTAAATATAAATATGTATGTATGTATGTATATATGTATGCACTGATATGATGTGGTCTGGAACATTTTGGAGATTAATGGTTCAGTTAGGTTTGTTTATTTCAATTATAGACAAACTTTTATTGTGACTATTTAATTTTTAGGTTTTTGTTATATTTTATCATTATAAACCAATGTACATAATGTGATGAATAAATAATAAATAAAACTTCTGATCTGTTATTTCAGAAGAATGAACTGAACAAATTGAATAGATCCATTGTTATCTCATAGCATTTTGCTATTATCAATGAAAAGACAATATACTTCTCCCTCTCTTCATTTTATTTGTAACAACTCTAAAGGTACTTGGTGGAAATTGCCTCCCAAGGGATTCAGTGTAATTAAAGTCATTTCATTACAGATACCACCAGTTGTGTCTGGGTGGAATGATGTTGGCTGAACATGAATAAACATTAAAAAAATATGTAGATAATTTATAAGGCAAGATTGTTGCCTCTTGTCAGTCTTTCATTTTGGGACACCATAGACCATAGGACCTCTTATCAGCTGAACATGTTTTATGACTTATATTACAAATAAGGGTTAGCTTCTTTAGTTTTGATACCATTTGCTGTGAGTAGAGTAACCCATAGAGATATGAGCATATTTCTGAATCCATCATGACTGTTGCTTCTCTGTGGCCAGTTAAAGAATTGCTCTAAGAAATAACCACATTGAATATTATCCTGCTTACTTTCAAAATAGCTTTTGCTGATAAAATATTCACAGTCAGTATTTTCTTGTCACTTTTATGGTTCCCTATGCATCTTTTGACTTCATATATTTCGCATAACAGTGATTTATTTTTTGATCTATTATGTGTATCTGTGCATTGTTTGATAAGCTTCTTGTCATTATTTCCAGTCTTGCTTGTAATGAAAGTTTACATATTGATAAACAGATAAACAGAGCAGCATTTTTCTAGAAATAATGCTTAAACTTTATTGTGGGAACCCATTAGATATATAATTTCCCCATTTCCTTTGTTCTTTCACCTAGAAAAGAGTTATAAGGATAAAAGTACTTCTGTCTGGTGAAAGAGAATTCTTTACAGAGCAATAGCATCCCTATCTACCCACTGAAATAAATTTACACATTGTGAAGTTCCATTTTCTTCTCAGCAAGTCCTAGTATATCACCATTGTCAGTACTTATGTACCAACTCTTATGAGTCCAAATAAAGACAAATAAGTTTCTATGAGGACCTGTACCAGATTATTTAAACAATAGCCACCAACAAGGCACTCATCATTCTGGGCACCATTTCAACACTAGGGTGGGGAAATTCTGGGTGCCATTTCAACACTAGGATGGAGACAGACAGCAACAACTAAACAGGAGATGAGAAAACTAAATAGCAATATATCAAACACAACCTGTGCATCACTATCACAATATTATGATATTGTTTTAATGATAGTATTTTGGTATTTTTTGTATTTGTTTTTATCAGGCTGTTAGCCGCCCTGAGTCCGCAAGGAGAAGGGCGGGGTAAAAATCCAATAAATAAATAAATAAATAAATAAATAAATAAATAAATAAATAAATAAATAAATAAATAAATAAATAAATAAATAAATAAATAAATAAATAAATAAATAAATAAATAAATATTAAAAATGCAAACAAGGTAAAAGCTACTTAGATGCACTTCAGGTCCAATCACTTGAATCTATTTAACTATGTCATAGTATGTCAGTGGGATCTTAAAGAAGTCACCATTACCCACATCATGTAAGTGCTGAGTGTTGGGCAGCTCACAGACTGGTCCAGTCAGTCCTCAACCTACACATAGTTCCTTCACATTGTAAGCAATCAAGGATTGTCAGAAACTCATTCAATGTCAACAGACTATAAGACCAGACCAAATCCAATGTTACCAACATGTACTTAATTAAAATCTCTCTGACAAAGTACCACTTGTAGGAACCTGTTTTCAAAAATGAACACAGTTTAAAGATGACATTGCACATACTGCAATAATGAGATGAGTGGTGTAGAAATGTGACTGAAAACCAGGGCTCATCAAGACTGGTGATGAAAACCACAAAACCAGTTCAGCAAAACCAGTTCAAGACCAAGGCTTATGCATATTCATCATATGTCTCAAAAAAAGCCTAACATATAGAGTGTAAGGCAAGTGGTGGCAGAGAAGGAATGACCATGTGGAACACTATGCAAACTTGCATGCTGCCAAAAACTTCTTCAATGCCATAGTCAGCTTATGATCTTTCTAAATCAGGGTGCCTCCCCCCCTTACTGTCATTTGATGAATCAAAGAACAGAAAGTATTGAAAAACCTCTTAGCTGAACACTTTCTCAGCATATTCACTAGCCTATTCACAGTTGCTCCTGATGTGTTCCACCACATTCCTCAGTTGTCAAATGCCCTAGACCTCCCTCTACTGTTGAGATCAAGATCAAGAAAGTGATCTCACAGATGAGCTCAAATAAAACAGAGTAGGATGGTATTCTTGCTGAGAACTTCAAAGCACTATACTTAAATGTCTTGCAGGTGTTTTGAAGGCATTTGTTCCACAGAAGAGATGCCCAATGACTTCTGTGTTGCCCTCATTGTGGCTCTCTATAAAAATAAGGGAAGCAAACCCATCTTCAGAAGCTATAGAGATATCTCACTGCTGTCCATTGTAGATAAGACATCTGCCCATATTCTTCTGAACAGATTAGTTACTGTCTCAGGAGGGAATGTCCTAGAAGTGCATTGTGGATTTTGACCAGAAAACAGTATCTGCTATAGCAGACATGAGACTTGCCATGAGACAAACCAAGGAGAAGTACATTAAGCAAGCCTCTTTACTCTATCTTCATTGACCTGATAAAGGCATTTGACAAAGTGCCTCCATACAGTCAGTCAAGAAACTGTCAACGCTGCTAACATTGGATGTTCCTGCTTTGACAACTGATGAAAAAGCAGCCATTTTCTCTTGTCCGTTAACATGCTTTTTCTTACTTATAGAATTCAGGTGCAGCAGGGGTGGGTGGGATTGAAAGCTCAGATAGCCATAATAATAACGCTGCTGTGGAAACCCAAAGACAAGCTGATAATGTTTTGGCGGGCTGAGGAGCTGGGGAGAAAGCCCACGCTTTAAGCTAATTGGGGAATGTGATTTATGACAGTTATTGGAGGTGGGAATTGCACTTTGTTACTTTGTATCCGGGGGAAGGGAATTTAGTTTTTGGGTTCAACTATGTAGTGCCGATACTTTGTTTCCTGAATAAAATGTTCTTTAAGGAAGAATTTTGTCTTGAAGTTCTTTTGATGGGTTTCATCTATCGGAACCATGACAGAAACTTTATTTGCTGATGACTATGTGTTCCAGGATTAAACAGCCAGACAAAAACTTGTTTGAAGTTTTCCCACTATGGCTCTAGGAGGAAAGGAAAGGAAAGGAAAGGAAAGGAAAGGCATAGACTATAGCTTAGAAAGTTACTACTCCAGAAATTAAGAAAGAAAATCTATTAGTCACAAATGATTTCTAGATGCAATCAATAAAAAACTATGTTATAGAAATTATTTTATTTTTTAATATACTACAAATATATCTTTCATAACTCTGTTCCCTGAGCCTCAATCTCCATTTTCAATGAGCATTCTCATTAGCCTTTTCGTTTATACTTGCTCTTGAAATCTAAGTATTTCCTCTATGCCCAGTGTCCCTGGTTTTTTTCATTTGCTGTTATGAGTTTTCTAATAAAGTAAATATTATTTTAAGAATAAAATTTTGATGTACCTTGGGTTTTGTAAATCAGGTCGCACACTTTGCACAGCACAGATCTCTGCAAATGGAATATTTTGTGCTTTTCATTTATCAGAAAGGTAGACATATTTTCTTTGTTTTGGCCTGGCTACTATACCCCTAGCTGCAAGAAAGGAAAAAAAACCTTTGGCAACAATAAACACTGGTAACAAATATCACTGCTAATGGATATGTGTTGGAAATGATGGGGGAAGTGGTGCCACATCCCTTCATCATGGAAATGCATACATAATATACTATAATTATATAATTTATATTGTTTGAGCATATAATGATATGTGAAACATCATCCTGATTTCTATTGGTGCCTGTGTCAGTGCTGCATTCACTCTGGGCTGTCCTGATTGGATTAGGCAGGACTAGTATAGCGAGAGTCTTAAACATTGAATAATTTAGACAATAAGGACTGATGAATTTTATAGTCAAAGAACTATAATATAAAATGTATATCTAACAATATTCTGATTAATTTAAATAGAAAGATCAGTTAATATAACAAAGGTATTTCTCAACAATGTCATATTTAATTATATTTAAAATCATGCAATTTTATTACAGATATATTTTTTAAAAAAAGATGAAACTCTTTTTAATCTTATTTTTATTTTGTTCTGTAACTGATATATAGGTTTTGTTAACATATGCACACATAGACGGAAAAATTATCCAACGATTTTAGAATTTGTGTCATTCTCTGATACAGTCACCTTTATCCTGCATAAATTACATATCACATATATTGTGTTTTCTTTGAAATTTTAAAACCACTTACAATTTTTAAAAATAAAGTAACTTAATACAAAGCATTCAAGTCACAATAAGTGGTCTATAACAATGATGCTTATAAGTAGGCCTTACATAACAATGCTTTACTTTCTATATTTTATATCTCCATGGCCCTAAGGGTAGATTGATATCAGACATTATACATTTCAAACTACTCAGGTAGCTAAGTATGAATAATTGAGTTTTGTCACATTACTGCCTTTTAACTAGGGAATTTTCATTGTCCTAATGGGACAAATGAATATCCACTACTGAGAATAACACCACCATTTGCTAGGAAAATTGCTCAAAATTGAACCAGCTTGAGTTAAAACATTTGAAGCAGTATGGAGATTTGGTAAGACTCATGTTTTGTGTGGTTTAATTTAAGCCTATCATTGTTGTACTTTTTAAAAGAAGGAAATGAATATATAATTTCATGTCATACATTATATAACTTATATTATTATAAGTTTTTATAACAATAACTTTTTACATTAAAGATATTCTGTCTATGTGAAATTCATAGCCTGAGTCACAAGTGACTAATCTCCCTTGTAGTTTCACATTTTCTTTTTGAGATCTATAAGTTCTACCAGTTCTTCACTATTCTGGAGTGTTGAAATGTAATCATCCTCAGATGAACCTTGGGGATAGGTGTAACAAATAACAGTGGCAATTTAACACTGCACAGTCCAATCTGAAACAAAATGTATTTGTAGTAATCAAACTTGAACAATATGTACTTCTAATTGAATTCTGTTGCCAAGATGGCTGCTTTCTTCCTCTAAAGAACTGATTGACAGATAAATGCTAACATTTCACTTCAAGCTAGCTAGGCCTCTGGGGAAATATAAGTATGTAATATCTAAATAAAGCACTGCTTTTGTTTATAATGTTAAGCATCCCTATGCATCAGAACACCTACAACAAATAAAAGAGAAGTGATTTTTTTTGTCAAAGTAATGTCAAAATATATTTTCTTGTGAAGCATCTATAGTCTAGAATGGAATGATGTCAAATGCAGTACAATTGTTACATACAGCAATTCTAAATTTTATATAAAGATGAAAGGCCCATAACATAATGAAACCTCTTCCTGACCCAGGAAATGCCACTATCAACTATGTATTTATTCTCTTCTTGAAGTAGTAGACTTAGCTTACTCAGGTCAATAGCCTGAAATTTCCCTTGGTCTTAAAAGGAAACATGTGTTTTCTTTCTAGTAGCAAACAACCAGTTTAGAGACTCAGTTATATCTCCAAAGGTGTTGAGTTATAATCTCCTATTCTCACATAGTCTTGAATCTGTGCCTTGTTTAGTTCTGTAAGCTCTTAAATAATGCATTTTTACTAGTCCTAATTTAACTAGAAATTAATCTGAATGTAAATGAATGACCCAGCAGTCACTTTATCTAAGAATAGGGGTGTGCATTCACATTGGAATGGCTAAGTGGAAATGAATGAGTTCCATTTAGGACAACTGTCATCTGTTAAAAAATGAATACTTTAATCAATAAAGCACATTTCTGCCTGTAATCCAATTCATATCAATAAATACCAAGAAGGATTGAGGCATATTTTTATTTGATATAGTTTGTTTGGGGAACCAAAATATTTATTTACCAGAATATCCTAGACATTGCATGTTTTTATGAAAAATTGTGGACTCCCAAAAATAAGTAGGCCGGATCCTTGATGCTGTCTGAGCTGAATAGGCACCAAGAACTCCATAGCTGAGTGAGGTCTGAGCTACAACTATTCCCTTTTATCAGTAAAAAGAAGTATATCTTTCAATGTTTTAGTTAATTAAGTGCTATTAACATTTGTATAGATACATATTCATCATCTGTCAATCCTTAAACTAGAGAACATCATCTCCAAAGTAGATGATGGGCTAAGCTATTTATGGGCAAATAATGTATGCAAATGGGTGGGTGACTGGGAATAAGTCTCTCCATACTGTGTTTCTGATTCCTGTACTTT
>NW_015386714.1:738261-762631 GCF_001527695.2 Protobothrops mucrosquamatus
AGAGAGAGAGAGAGAGAGAGAGAGAGAGAGAGAGAGAGAGAGAGAGAGAGAGAGAGAGAGAGAGAGAGAGGAAAGATTCTTACAAGCAGGGT
Organism: Protobothrops mucrosquamatus; assembly: GCF_001527695.2. NCBI lineage: Eukaryota > Metazoa > Chordata > Lepidosauria > Squamata > Viperidae > Protobothrops > Protobothrops mucrosquamatus. The sequence continues at coordinate 738,354 of NW_015386714.1, forward strand.
AAACTCTAGGTGGTTTACAATAAAAATATTAAAAGTTGTATAAAAGCATAAATACAAATAATTTAAAACAGAGTTAAGAACAAAGTTAAAATTAAGATATTACAAGTTAAAAGGCAGAGGTAGGCCCCTTGCATTACTGAACAATACCTCCAGAGTTGCAAACCACTCTTTGACCCTCATGCCAATTGGTAGAGCCAGGTTTTAACACACTTTTGGAAGGGTGAAAGGGTGCAGGCCCACTGTACCTCTGGGATAAGATGTTCCAAAGGATGAGGACAATGGCAGAGAAGACTATCCTTCTGGATCCTATCAGTCAAAATTCTTTAACCAACAGGATCCACAACATACACTCCCTGTCTGATTGGGTGACATGAGACAATGTGATTGGAATGAACCTGATCACATGCCATGAAGGACTTTAAAGATAATAACCAACACTTTGAATTGAACTCAAAAGCAAATTGGCACCAATGCTGCTAGTGTAGCAAAGCTGTTACATGTGAATCCCAAGGTGCACCAGAACTGCTTTTGCCATTGCATTATGCATCAATTACAGCTTATGGATACTCTTCAATGGTAGCCCCAGGTAGACTGCATTACTCTAGTCCATATGGCCGATGACTATGGAGTGAGTAACTAAAAAAATGCTTTCAGGAAAAGGCATAACTGACACACAACATGAAGCTGAGCAAAGACGCTCCTAGCCACAACTGCCACCTGCATTTCAAGTAAGAACCATGGATCCAGGAGGACTCGTGATGATGCACACGGTCCCTCTGGGGCAGTACAACCCTATTCAGGACATAAGATAGTAAACTACGAGGTACAGGGGAACCTCCTATCTATACACACTCTGTCTTACTAGGGTGCTGTTGAAACCTATTTTCCCCATCCAGACCCCCAAACTCCAGGCAGTATGAAAGGGTGTCTACAGCATCATTTACTTCACCCAGGATGTAGATCTGGGTATTATCAGCATATTGATGATATCTTATCCTATAGTGATAGATGACTTCACTCAGTGGCTTCCTGTATTTTTGCTTTTTTAAAAAAAATATTCCTTGCAATGAATAACATATTATTCAAAAACTTTCTACCAACATTTGCAAACTTAAAATGTCTCTTCTGCTCACCTTCAGTAAACATTCTACCAGGTTACCCAAACTTGCTCCAGTTTTTTACCATTTATATATAACTTGTAATAATCGATTACATTTTCCTATAAGACAACACTCCCTTTGTAGATTTTCTATAATTTCACCAAATGTTTCTAAGAAAAATGGCAAATGAAAATAATTGAAGGGTAAGCCAAGAATGTATTTAAAAAATTGCTTCAATATAAACACATGCTTCTATGTTCTGCTGTACTAACACCTCTTTTAGTAAGTACTGAGCTGATTAATTGCCTTATAAATAGTAGAAATAGCTTTTTTGACCTCCTGCAGGCAATCAGCTTAGCTTCCAAAGCATGAAATTCTCAGTTGCCTTATCTTAGCTTGCATACTGTATCTACAAATGTTATTACTGGCCATAAATTTGCCATCTCTAGTTTAGAAAGTCAGCCACAAATTTTGCTTGGCTCTGCAGAGAAGGGCCACTTGTGGATCCAGCTTTTTTTTTTAATGCCACTTTCAATTTTATTTTAACAAACTTGTGACAAGAAGACTTCATCAGTATTGCCTGGCAAATAATGTCTTTTACTTATCAGAACATCAGTCACGTCCGAACAAATATGAATGATAAAACATGTTTGCTATATAAAAGAAATAATCTTAATCTAAATGAAGATGTTTGACCTAAATTATGTATGAATTATTTTATGCCTGCTGCCAAGTCATAAAGATGGCTTAACCTAATTTAAATTAGCTATCTAGTTTTGTGATCCCCATCACTTGTTTCCCCTCAAACATGAAAAAGAATGAACTTCAGCAGAGACTGATTTATATTTTTTCATATTTTTATTCAATTCATGGAATTTAGTGAGCTAAACTGAAAGAGCAATGAATGGATTTGAGATCATTAAGCCAATGTAATATATAAGAATAATATTTATATCAAGGACTAATGTAAAAAGATGCAAAAAAGATGAATAGTATATAAAGAGATGTGTGTGTGTGCGTGTACAATTTTATTTGACGTGATCTTTAACTGTATTTTATTTTCAGTGTTATATTCATTTTGTTCCTATTTTCCCATCAAACATATTTCGCTAGGAAAACAGTGATGCACAGTTCTACTGTATTAAAAATAGGATCATAATTCATAGAATCATAGAGATGGAAGGAGCAATTTAGGACTGAGTAAATTCTCACAAGCCATGTAATAATAAAAATTAAATATATCTGACAGCTATCTAATTCTATTAGGCTATATCTAATGTACAAGAATAGATTAGCATTGTTAATTGTGAATAGAAATTACAGCTTTGAGTAAGCAGTTCCACTATCAGACTGTTGTTACTATTACATAAGAGGAGTTTTTGTTGTTTTGTTCTTTTAACACACATTCAGTTAAAAAGTTATTTGCTAGAACTTATTATTTTGCATTCTGCCCTCTGGAACCCTGCAAAACATGACTGAATTATTTTTCTCAGAATCTATTTTAGTTTCTTTAAACTTTTTTTTAAAGATTCAGCATCTAGAATTGAGATACAGTTTATTGAAAGAGTAATAAGTAAAGCTATAAACTGCAGGAGCCCTCTGGCGACCAAAAGGCATCACTTTGAACTGGAAACTTCCCAGCAGACAATTAAAGACGGTCTTCCATTCATCCCCCTCCTTAATTCTTACTCAGTAGTAAGCCTCTCCAGGTCCAGTTTAGTAAAGATCTTCCCCTTTGCCAGATGGGCTAACATTTCCCATCTGGAGAAGAGGGTACATGTTCTCCATGCTAACAGTGTTTAAGCTTTTAAAATCTACGCACAATCTCAGAGTCCCATCCTTTTTCTCTTTGAATAACAGAGGGACAGCCACACATGATTTTGCTGGCTGGATGAGACCCCTTATCAATGTATTCTCATAGTTTTTCTCGTTCTTATCAATGTATTCTCATAGTTTGTTCATCTCTCTGGGGATCATGGAATACATCTTTGGTCTGGGGTTTTTTGCTCCCAGCAAGATTTCTATTGCACAGTCAGTAGTTCAGTGAAGGGACAGTACCTCACACTGTTTCTCAATGAACATATCAGCTAGGTCTCAGTATTCAATAGGGATAAGTTGGATCCCGGGCAACTGCTCAGCGGCTATTTTCAAGGTCTCAGTTGGTTCCTGCCCGGCTCCAGTGGGGATGGCTTCTCTCTCTTGTCCTTCATAAGCAGGAGGTAGGGGCCCAATCCCTAACCTATAGTTCTCACCCCATTTTCCCACCATATGGTAGGTTGCCACTTATCTAGCCAAGCCAGCCCCAAGATTAGTCTCAGTCATTCTGAGGATCACTACAAACCGGATAATCATCCAATGCTGTCCTATTTCCAGCTGTACTGGTTCAGTTAGGTGTGTTGTGGGTGACCCCCCCCAATTAATGACCCATTGACCTGCTCAAACTTCATGGCTAGGGATAGCCTTTTTGCTCGGATTCCTAACTTAAGCACAGTCTGGAGGTTAATCAGGCATCGAGCCTGAATCTATCTACTGAATCTATTAAAATTCAAAATGTGAACAGAACATTCAAAATGAAAAGACCACTGGATTCAATTTGATCTACTTTCAGTTTTGATATTCTGTCTGTTAAGGATTAGTCCATAGATTGTAAAGGAGAAAGTTCCCAATGCCTGAAACTGGTTTGTTTGTTGGTTTGTTTGTTTGTTTGTTTGTTTGTTTTGGCCAGATTGGATGTATAGCAGGCAGAGGACACCTTTTTGTGGGACATAAACTGTGCTGTGTTTCAGCTAATTGTAAGACAGAGTTTTATCACAACAATGCCTCCTACATCTCTTTTAAGAGATTGTGCAGCAAACTGTTTAGCAAAGATACTTCTTTTTTCTTTTTTTTAAGACAGAAAGTATTTTCATTATTTATTGTAACTACCATAATTTTCAAAAATTCTTGTAAGTAAAGTAAATTATTGTTTTTCTGCTGAGATGCCTACCTGATGGCAATATCTAGTTAGTAAAAGCAGCTGGCACAGTGAAGTACACTATCACAAAGAGACAGGAACATATAAACCCATGGATATATTCAACATTAACCAGTGGAACAGCTTGCCTTCAGAAGTTGTAGGTGCTTGATCACTGGAGGTTTTTAAGAAATGACTTGTCAGCCCCTTGTCTGAAATGGTATAGGGTCACCTGCTTGAGCAGGGGATTGGACTAGAACAGTGGTTCTCAACCTGTGGGTCGGGACCCCATTTGGGGTCGATTGACCATTTCACGGGGGTCACCAAGCAAGGCTGTCCGCCATTTTTTTTGTCCGCCATTTTTTCCCCTTTTCCGGTGGGTTCCTTACCTCCCTTGGGCTGGGCCAGCTGGTGGTCGGCCTGCTCCATGTCTGCCACTTGCCAGCTACGCCTCAGCCGGCGCAGGGGGCGGAACCACACATGCGCGGCGCTCCCGGGCAGGAAAAGTCCTCGATTTACGACCGGTTGGGTAGTCCTCGACTTACGACCGGTTTAGTCCTCGACTTACGACTGGTTAATCCTCGACTTGCGACCAGTTTAGTCCTCAACTTACGACCGGTTGTGGTCGCGGCATTAAAAAGGTTGAGAACCACTGGACTAGAAGAACTCCAAGGACTCTTCCAGCTCTATTCTGATTGATTAATAAAAGCAATGGATATTGAGGTGAAGGCCTGATAACTTAAGCTTTGGAGACCTTAAGTCATGATAATGTGGAAAATGCATTGTCACACAGATTGTAAAAGCACAATTTGCCCCAAGAGTTTATATTCATGGGTTGGTCAGTACTATAAGCCTATAAAAGTGCTGAGAGCTGAATTGAACTGCAATTTCTGTTGGCAGTTTTAGAACAAAAGTGTAACATTCTACTAAAGCATGGAAGTGCAGTTAAGGTTTGTGGGTTAGTTACAAAGAAAATAAGAACTGAAAAAAAATGACTGTTATGGTTGCTGCTATCCAGACTGCCTGCCTTACTTCACAGTACACATTTTTAGAAAACAGGAAAGGCCCTATTAATTAATCAATAAAACATTTAGCAAAGAACATTAGTAAAGTACAATTCCTTCAACTGGAGATAACCTGCCTGCCAATAAGCCAAATTCCTAATCCCAATACACATTTGGAACACTTCTATTATTGGAAGAATGTGTCTGCTCATTCAGTTTTTTGTTGATGTGAAATTTAAATTTGATTAAGATCAATACAGAAAATGTCAGCTTCAAATCCTAAGATTACTGGTGATCTTGGCAGACAGGCAGCTTTGAATGATACTCTGCCAAAATAAAATTCCAAGGATTTCCAAAACCATTATTTATACAACAGTATGAGCCTATACCTCATTAAGCTTGGCAAACTTAGATCCTTAGGGCAGGCATGTCAAACTGCTGGCCCATGGGCCGGATGCATCACACTGAAACCACACCCACCCCATTGCTGGCAATGGGGGGAAAGTCACGATACGTCGCACAATGTCACATGACATCGCGAGTTTGACATGCCTGCCTTAGGGGAATGATCCTGAAATATATCAAATTACAAATTTCTAAATAACCTGAATTTAAACTCCCAAGTTTATACTTAGATGACATTGTATTATGTAACTTACTGAAAGAGTTGTCCTTCTGACCAAACTTATTCTCATACAGTAGTAACAATATTATGGAAACTCAAATAGATGTCAGTGTTTTTAACACCCTGGCTGATCTAGATGTCAATATGTCAATATGAGAATACAAATGTTAATATATGAAATGTAGGCAAATTAGTCAAGGTGGAACAGACAAGGCAAGTTAGCACCAAATAGTAGGAAGCCAATTTGAATGTCCCAAAGGTGCGTTTTCAAAAGGCAACTGTACTTTCTTGTTTTTTTCTTAAAAATGTTTCACTTCTCACCCAAGAAGCTTCTTCAGTTCTGACTGAATGGTGGAGAATGAAAGGATTTATATTCCTTGCAGTCATCTCATTGTTAGCTCTCTTTGTTAGCTCTCCAAGTGGTCATTAAGGCCACTTGGAACTTTATCTTGAAAAAGCACCTTTGGGACATCCATGATTTGGATGACTGAAAATCTCCACAGACATCCCATTTGAATATTGAGGCATTATAGGAAAATGGAAAAGGACATGAACAACTACTTGACAGGAGTTATAGTACATATTCAGACAGCAATTATGCCTTCAGTTTAAGCTGAAAAACTATTCCAAGGTAGGGCCAAGACAATATAGGCTTAATAAGATAATACATCTGAAAACATTTATAAAATTTCATTTTATACCTTACCTCATTAAACCAAAGAAAAGACTAACAGTCATCCTCTGGGCCTAAAAGGAGTAAAATAAACTTTGGGGACCTGCCCTAGTGTTAACTATTGCCAGAATAAAGGGAAACAAGGACTGGCTAAAGTAAACATTAACCAGCCATGGCAACTAATCTTGAAAGAATTGTTTTTCTCTTTTTAAAAGCAAAGCATTTGAGTGAATCATGGGAAAACCTTGGCACATTTAGAGAGACAAGAGCCATTGCCCTGTTCCTACATAAAAGCAATGCATTATCATTAGCAATTAAGGGCCATTCACAGATCACATCTTGTTCCCTTTTCTGCTTCAGAGCAATAAGGCATATTTGGAGACAACCTATTCAGTCGCAGTCTCTTTTATGTTTTAGCTTTTAAAAGCTTCTAGATGGCTGCATTTAGCCTCTTTTAAGGTAGAGAATCAGAGTAACATAGATTAGGAAATTATGTCTCCAAATGGGTATGTCATGCCAGGAAAATGCTAAATTTTTCTCTCCTTACTGTAGCCCCAATTCAAGAAGAAATGAACCTTGGGGCTAGGTTATTTCTTCATACCTGTTCATCAATTTGAGAGTTTAATCAAACCAAACTATAACCAAAATTAAATATGGTTAAAAATGGAAGAACAGTGACTTATCCAAATTGTACATTTCATACAGAGCTGGAAGATTTGTGTCACCCAGATGCAAGGTTAAAAACAACAATGTTAAACTCAAAGCACTGTGTAACAAAAGAAAAGAGAACAGTATGACATTCAAGAGTTGATAGAATTCTCTGACCCTGAATGAAAATGGAAGTTCAAAATTATTATAAAACTATAACAGGTAGAACATTTATGTGGTATCACATACAAGATTAGTAACTTCCTATTAAATCAAGACTCAGTTAGAAAGAAACTCAAAGCCATAAGATGGGTTTACTTTAATTAAGTAACTGATAAATGAGAGTGAAGATACATATATTGATTTCTGTAACCTAACCTCTTGCTCACAAATAGAGACCTGCTGATCACCTTGATATCTTTGTTGCAAACTGTTAGGATTTTGATATGGGAATGGGAGATTCACTTTGAAGTAAGCAGCAGTCTCACAGCTCAGGTTCTGGAAAAGTTTGATAATATGGCCTGTACTAAATAACTTCTTGGCTTACCTGTACTTCTTATCAGTTGGAACAAATTATAACAAATCCACCAATTTGATTTTATTTAAAAAAAATTCGACTTTTTGAGAACACGGACTTTAACGTCGTGACATGATAAAATCTAAATATGTACTTACGAAAGAATGACCTCTTCTGTGTCTAATGGTATCTCGTCACAAAGATCCGTTAAAATTTTACTTATCTAAAGTTGATGGTCTTAAGGGGTCGGTCGGATACATTAGAAAACAGTGTACACTGGAAACTGTGGTTACGAGATAAGTTATAAAGCTTCCATTGAGGAGAGATGAAGCAAGTACATAAACATCCTATTGAAAGATTGATTTGATCAGTAGGCTCCTCAAAATCTTTTTTTCTACAGGGATCAAAATCAGCATAACGGTGGGTGAAGCATCTTGGTACCAGTGCTGGTTGTAAAGACATCAACATTATGTGCACATTCAGAAAATTCAGAGGTAGCATTTCAATGCTCTGTCATGGTGCTGGTTTTGAGTTTGAGGCCAGATTTCATTAATGTTTGCTAGGTTCACCTGTTCATCCATGATCACATCATGAGTTGTAATGGCCTTGTTACAATGGAACTAGCATCTGCCTCAGATGAAGGTGGGATCCTATCTCCTCCTCCATACCCTCAGCCTCAATGCCAGCTCATTTTGGGTAGAAGGAGACACACTGCTGCCAAATGAGAGGAAAACTTTCTCGCTACACTTCTGTAACATCCTAACAGAAACATTGCCTGCCTCCCATTATACCACACTGACACCTGTCATATTAGGAGAAAACAGAATAGAAAATCAGGGCAATGTGGAAAGCAATCACTATTTTTGTTTTCTTCTTGCTCAGAGTGCCTTGTTGAAATGTGCAGTTACAAAAATCAAATAAAACATGTATACCACAATGGCTGCCCAAGTTTATTTTGTTCTTTTTTATTTTAATTATTTAGTAATTATTATACAAATTCAATTTAATTAAAACTGATATGTTTCCATGTTATCACTAACATAAATAGAATACATTTACATCGTTTGTGATATAAATAGATAGCATTCTACAGACAGGCTTTTAAGACTTAGCTTTAATGATACTAAAATGCTGAAATTTGTATTGTGATATTACAATACAAATTCCACCCTTCATGCTTGTGTCATGATATTATATGTAAGTATACATTTTGTATACTTGACAAGCACATTGACAAAGGCTAACAGAATCACGACCATTTGAATATTCAGAGGAGTTTTGGACTTCTGGTCCATAAGGCAGGCATTGCCAAAGAGAAGATAGAATTCTGGAGTAAAAAATAATGTTATTGGTTTATAGAAAGGTCACAGACCATGCCTTCTTTGCTAGAACTAGTGCATTGATGAGAAACACTAAAATGTTACTGCATTCTGAAACAGGTTCAGCTTCTAGACACTCTTCAAAGACAGCCAATTTCAATAATCTGAACAGGAATATATTAAGACATAAGTGACCGTGAACAAGATGAACCAGTCCAATGACTTCCTAGCCTACAATACCTGGCCCCATTGTTTAAAGGGCAAAGGTGACCACAAATAAATCAGAGCTCCACCCCTTTTAAAACATACATGACATACACACACACACACACACACACATACACACATACATACACACATACATACACACACACATACACACACACACACACACACACACACACACACACACATGTCTCTAATTATGTTAAAAATTCGAATCCTGGGTAATGCCATGTAGTAAAAACAAATAAATACGAACACCAGGATAATATCAAACTAGGATTTAATAAAAATGCTGAGCTTTCACCAGCCAGCACTGCCGGCATCATCAGAGCATAAAAACAAGTCAATGGGAGTTCCCTTTTATAACACCGGCCGATTTTGTGCACGGCTCCTGTAGAACTCTGCTCAGCACACCAAACGCTGAGAACATGGGAAAAACAACGCCAGGATTCCCAACGAAAGCAATTCATCCACCCTTTACAGGACCAAAGGGGTATAGCGATAGAAAGAACGGGGGACCCCCCGTTGGGACATGAGCAAGAGGAGCAAGAGAGCTAGTTAAGGGTGGAGTAGAATCCAATACACATCTTGCAGAGGGTTTGGTGATGCAGGCATGAGGATCACGAGCAATGGAAGATCGGAGTGAATGGCGGGAAGGAGACTCTCAACATGCCTTGGGGCATCCCATGAGAGAGGCAACATCCTCCAATAGAAGAGTGGAGGCAGGAACGGGCACGCCAGAGCCTTCCTGGACAAACATTCAGACCCGTTTGATGGACCATCTCGGAAACACTCACGCACGCGCAGGAGCAGCAGGGCGAAAAAGCAAGAGGACTTTATCGGATACACATCCTGCCAACAACCCTCCAGAGAAAGAATGGTTGTGCCTTGGGGTAGAGACGAGGAGAGGGAATGAGCAAAAGCGTGTAGCACAATGGGGTGGTTGGAGACACACGAACGAATCAATGGTTGGGAAAAAGAAGGAGGAGGGAATAGCAACCCTAAAAATCATTGAGATTACAGCAGATAGCCGTGGGCAGGTGAGGGAAATGATCAAAAAAGAGAGGGAGGAAGGAACAACGAATCTGGATGATGGGATGCACACGAAGAAAGCAATGGGCAAAAGGAAGGAGAGGGGGGAACAGCAGCCCTAGAAATTGGTGGCGCAATGATGGACAGCGGGGGGTGCATAAGGGAGGGGATTGGAGAAAAGAAAGTGGATAAGGGAACTACGGATTTAAAAACCACCAAGGGAACAGCAAGTACGTGCCTTTTAAGAATGAAACAATTAGAGATATCAGATGGACCGATGACTAGGTCCAGGAGCCGTGCGCAAAATCGGCCAGTGTTATAAAAGGGAACTCCCATTGACTTGTTTTTATGCTCTGATGATGCCGGCAGTGCTGGTCGACAAAAGCTCAGCATTTTTATTAAATCCTAGTTTGATATTATCCTGGTGTTCGTATTTATTTGTCCAGGTGTGGACATTTGAAATCAGAAAAATAAAATGATGAGCTTCGAGATATAAGAAAAAGGCTTCTTTATTGCTAAGCTTTCGTCAACTAGCAGTTGATATCATCAGAGCAAGGGCTGAATAACAAGAGAGCTTGTACATACACGTATATAACAGTTAAAACAGTTACAGTATGTCATGTGCATATGGCACGCTCATAACACGCTCGCTCGCCAAACGTCACGGTGGTCTCAACATCTATGCAGAAGCCGGTATCTGGTTACAATTCAAAAGTCGCGCCTATCAGCTGTTTAGCACGTAAGCCTCGTCACACGTATCAGCTGTTCGGCACGTGAGTCTCATTGCGTCCAGCCATAGCGCCGAATGATCATGCACAATAGCATAAACGCGCCCGGCAACTGGTGAAGGAGACAGTACCAAGATTGCAATGAGAGCCGGCGTATATGGCAGAGCTGGAGTTGGTGCAGCCAAACGTGGGAGAGCGGGGGGCAGGCAAGCCGATTGCATGCTCTGTGAAAACTTTGACAGCTGACGTGCCTAAGTGGCAGACCAATGCCATGATCGAATGGGACGGCATGAGTGATAGTCCAGCAACAACACTGAATGGCGCACAGCAGGATAGACATGCCGAACACCTGGGGGGGAGGAAAGATGTCAAGATCTGGGTGGAAGCCGGCTCGTGCGGCTGGGCCAGAACTAGTGCGGCTGAATGCGAGAGAGCGGGGGGTGGGCAGGCTGATTACACATTCTATAACCTGACAGTTAAACTGTCACACAGGTATATATGTAGGTTATTCCCACCTTTAGCCCTTACTTTGATGGTGTCAACAGGAGGTTGATGAAAGCTCAGTAATTAAAAAGGCTCTTTTGTATCCCGGAGTTTAGTAGCTTTATTGGTTTTCTAAATGTTTACACCTGCGATTCAAGTATTTAAAATTTTGCAAGGCAAAAGATATTGTAAAAAGTAAAACTGCAGTATAGCAGTTAAAAATGTCAAGGTGTAATCAATCAGACCGGTCTGTCTGAAAAACTTCCTGTATATATATGTATGTGTGTGTGTGTGTGTGTATACATGTATATGTATATGTCTTTCTATATTTATACATACACACACACACACACACACACACACACACACACACACACACACACACACACATATATATATATATATATATATATATATATATATATATATATATATATATGTCTTTAGTTATTCGGGTTTTCTCCCGCGTAGAATTAGAAGTGTCTTGGCGACGTTTCGACGAAGTCACATTCGTCATCTTCAGGCTGGTGTCTTCAGCTTCGTGCTTCTGGGAGTAGTGTGTGTGATCGCAGCTGTTTCTTCCTTTTAACTGCCAGTGGGGTTTGANCTGAAAAACTCTTGTGCCTGAAATTGCAGCACTGTACTATTTTAGATTTATACATGAATGCTTTCTTACTGGAGAAGACACAGATTACCATAGAGCAGTGTTTCTAGGCAATTTTAAAATGAATAGATTTCAACTACCAGAATTCCCCAGCCAGCCTATGTAATCTTTTGTCACATGTGACCTTTGACACCAATGCTCTCAAGTTATAAAGCTTCCATTGAGGAGAGATGAAGCAAGTACATAAACATCCTATTGAAAGATTGATTTGATCAGTAGGCTCCTCAAAATCTTTTTTCTACAGGGATCAAAATCAGCATAACGGTGGGTGAAGCATCATGGTACCAGTGCTGGTTGTAAAGACATCAACATTATGTGCACATTCAGAAAATTCAGAGGTAGCATTTCAATGCTCTGTCATGGTGCTGGTTTTGATTTTGAGGCCAGATTTCATTAATGTTTGCTAGGTTCACCTGTTGATCCATGATCACATCATGAGTTGTAATGGCCTTGTTACAATGGAACTAGCATCTGCCTCAGATGAAGGTGGGATCCTATCTCCTCCTCCATACCCTCAGCCTCAATGCCAGCTCATTTTGAGTAGAAGGAGACACACTGCTGCCAAATGAGAGGAAAACTTTCTCACTACACTTCTGTAACATCCTAACAGAAACATTGCCTGCCTCCCATTATACCACACTGGCACCTGTCATATTAGGAGAAAACAGAATAGAAAATCAGGCAATGTGGAAAGCAATCACTATTTTTGTTTTCTTCTTGCTCAGAGTGCCTTGTTGAAATGTGCAGTTACAAAAATCAAATAAAACGTGTATACCACAATGGCTGCCCAAGTTTATTTTGTTCTCTTTTATTTTAATTATTTAGTAATTATTATACAAATTCAATTTAATTAAAACTGATATGTTTCCATGTTATCACTAACATAAATAGAATACATTTACATTGTTTGTGATATAAATAGATAGCATTCTACAGACAGGCTTTTAAGACTTAGCTTTAATGATACTAAAATGCTGAAATTTGTATTGTGATATTACAATACAAATTCCACCCTTCATGCTTGTGTCATGATATTATATGTAAGTATACATTTTGTATACTTGACAAGCACATTGACAAAGGCTAACAGAATCACGACCATTTGAATATTCAGAGGATTTTTGGACTTCTGGTCCATAAGGCAGGCATTGCCAAAGAGAAGATAGAATTCTGAAGTAAAAAATAATGTTATTGTTTTATAGAAAGGTCACAGACCATGCCTTCTTTGCTAGACAGTGCCGGCTGGCGACCCCAAGGGGGAGGGCCTTCTCTGTGGGAGCCCCCACCCTCTGGAACGAACTGCCCCCAGAGATCAGGGTGATCCCTGATCTCCCTTCCTTCCGCCGCGCCCTCAAGACGTGGTTGTTCCAGCTAGCGGAACTGGCCTGAGGGATTTTAAAGGGGTTTTAATTACTTTTAATTGGACATATTTAAATATTTTGTTTTAATTAAATTTTAATTAGGGATAATATGTATATATGTTAGTATTTTATTCAATTGTCAGCCGCCCTGAGTCCATAAGGAGAAGGGCGGGATATAAATGCAATTAATAAATAATAAAAAAAAATAGAACTAGTGCATTGATGAGAAACACTAAAATGTTACTGCATTCTGAAACAGGTTCAGCTTCTAGACACTCTTCAAAGACAGCCAATTTCAATAATCTGAACAGGAATATATTAAGACATAAGTGACCGTGAACAAGATGAACCAGTCCAATGACTTCCTAGCCTACAATACTTGGCCCCATTGTTTAAAGGGCAAAGGTGACCACAAATAAATCAGAGCTCCACCCCTTTTAACACATACATGACATACACACACACATACATATATATATATGTCTCTAATTATGTTAAAAATTCAAATCCTGGGTAATGCCATGTGGTAAAAACAAATAAATACGAACACCAGGATAATATCAAACTAGGATTTAATAAAAATGCTGAGCTTTCACCAACTAGCACTGCCAGCATCATCAGAGCATAAAAACAAGTCAATGGGACTTCCCTTTTATAACACCGGCCGATTTTGTGCACGGCTCCTGTAGAACTCTGCTCAGCACACCAAATGCTGAGAACATGGGAAAAACAATGCCAGGATTCCCAACGAAAGCAATTCATCCACCCTTTACAGAACCAGAGGGGTATAGCGATAGAAAGAACAGGGGACCCCCGTTGGGAGTCTGTACATGAGCAAGATGAGCAAGAGAGCTAATTAAGGGTGGAGTAGAATCCAATACACATCTTGCAGAGGGTTTGGTGATGCAGGCACGAGGATCAGGAGCGATGGAAGATCGGAGTGAATGGTAGGAAGGAGACTCTCAACATGCCTTGGGGCATCCCATGAGAGAGGCAACATCCTCCAATAGAAGAGTGAAGGCAGGAACGGGCATGCCAGAGCCTTCCTGGACAAACATTCAGACCCGTTTGACGGACCATCTCGGAAACACTCACGCACACACAGGAGCAGCGGGGCGAAAAAGCAAGACGACTTTATCGGATACACATCCTGCCAACAACCCTCCAGAGAAAGAGCGGTTGTGCCTTGGGGTAGAGATGAGGAGAGGGAATGAGCAAAAGCGTGTAGCACAATGGGGTGGTTGGAGACACACGAGCGAATCAATGGTTGGGGAAAAGTAGGAGGGGAGAATAGCAACCCTAAAAATCATTGAGATTACAGCAGATAGCCATGGGCAGGTGAGGGAAACGATCGAAAAAGAGAGGGAGGAAGGAACAACGAATCTGGATGATGGGATGCACACGAAGAAAGCAATGGGCAAAAGGAAGGAGAGGGGGGGAACAGCAGCCCTAGAAATTGGTGGCGCAATGACGGACAGCGGGGGTGCATAAGGGAGGGGATTGGAGAAAAGAAAGTGGATAAGAGAACTGCGGCTTTAAAAACCACCAAGGAAACAGCAAGTACATGCCTTTTAAGAATGAAACAATTAGAGACATCAGATGGACCGATGACTAGGTCCAGGAGCCATGCGCAAAATCGGCTGGTGTTATAAAAGGGAACTCCCATTGACTTGTTTTTATGCTCTGATGATGCCGGCAGTGCTGGTCGGCAAAAGCTCAGCATTTTTATTAAATCCTAGTTTGATATTATCCTGGTGTTCATATTTATTTGTCCAGGTGTGGACATTTGAAGTCAGAAAAATAAAATGATGAGCTCCGAGATATAAGAAAAAGGCTTCTTTATTGCTAAGCTTTCGTCAACTAGCAGTTGACATCATCAGAGCAAGGGCTGAATAACAAGAGAGCTTGTACATACACGTATATAACAGTTAAAACAGTTACAGTATGTCATGTGCATATGGCACGCTCATAACACACTCGCTCGCCAAAAGTCACGGTGGTCTCAGCATCTATGCAGAAGCCGGTATCTGGTTACAATTCAAAAGTCGCGCCTATCAGCTGTTTAGCACGTAAGCCTCGTCACAGCTGTTCGGCGCGTGAGTCTCATTGCGTCCAGCCATAGTGCCGAATGATCGCGTGCAATAGCGTAAATGCACCCGGCAACTGGTGAAGGAGACAGTACCAAGATTGCAATGAGAGCCGGCTTATATGGCAGAGCTGGAGTTGGTGCAGCCAAACGTGGGAGAGCGGGGGGCAGGCAAGCCGATTGCATGCTCTGTGAAAACTTTGACAGCTGACATGCCTAAGTGGCAGACCAATGCCATGATCAAACAGGACGGCATGAGTGATAGTCCAGCAACGACACTGAATGGCGCACAGCAGGATAGACATGCCGAACACCTGGGGGGAGGAAAGATGTCAAGATCTGGGTGGAAGCCGGCTCGTGCGGCTGGGCCAGAACTAGTGCGGCTGAATGCGAGAGAGCGGGGGGTGGGCAGGCTGATTACACATTCTATAACCTGACAGTTAAACTGTCACACAGGTATATATATATATATATATATATATGTTTTCTGAGGTTTTCGCGGGTGTTTGTATGTAGGTCTTTAGTTATTCGGTTTTTCTCCCGCATAGAATTAGAAGTACCTTGGCGACGTTTCGACGAAGTGACTTCGTCGAAACGTCGCCAAGGTACTTCTAATTCTACGCGGGAGAAAACCCGAATAACTTATATTTATACACATACACACACACACACACACACACACACACACACACACACATACATACATTCATTCATTTATGCAATCCAACATTCCAATCTGTTCTACCTTGATAAATATATTTGTATATGGGTTTTGTCCTTTTTAAAATGCTTTGCTGTGTCTTGCAATAAATTAAGAGAATAATTAAAACCACATGAGAACATAGCAATAAGTAGCAAAGTAAAAAGCTAATAAATGTTTCACAGAACCAAACACAACTGTTGACATCAGAGCCAAAAAAATTGTTGCGCTAAGAATGAAATCACTGTTCTGTCTGAACCAAAAATGGGATTTGCACTGTGTGTTTGGCCATAGTCCATTCCTCCAAGCAACCTAAAGAAAATTTAAAAATAAAATTAAAAGACTTCACTCTGTTAATAAAAAAAAAATCAGAACTCTTAAGTGCCCAGCATGCAGCTGCTTTCCAATTTAACCCAGCAGCTGAAATATACTTGGATAAAGGTATACTTCTTTTCTGATAGCTCCTTTTTATTTTTTGTTGTTTTCTTCTCTGCAGTTGTCACAGTTTCCGACCAGTGTTCAAGTCAATCTCTTTAATTTACTTTGAGACAAGGGCATTTAAGACTAAAACTTTAAAGCTGTTAGCATGCTATGCCTTGTATGTCTCATATACTTCACAAAAATATATTTACTTATGGTATCTGTTTGGGTAGAAAATGGAGTAATAAAATAGGTAAATATGAATGTTTCTTTGGAGAAGGCATATAGCTTAGTGATAAAGAAACTCCAGCTTGGAAGGGTCAATGAGACATTGGAAATATTGAAAACCTCTTTTGGACACTCTCACATAATGAGAGTTGTCTTGATGAGTTCAAGCACAATATATAAAAGAATGCTTACAAAACATTGAACTGTAGCTATGGAATGTTTTATTTATAATAATCAGTGCTTTTTTTGTAAAAAAAACAAAAAAAAACGGTGCTGGAATTCACACACGTCATAAAGTTGCCTTGTCTACTCTACAAGGTTCCATTCAAAAAAGGTGCCGGAACTCCGTTCTGGGCGTTCTATGACAAAAAAGCAATAATAATAATAATAATAATAATAATAATAATAATAATAATAATAATAATAATAATAATAATAATAATAATAATAATAATAATAATAAAGTTGGAAGGAACCTTGGAGGTCATCTAGTCCAACCCCCTGCTCAGGCAGGAAACCCTATGCCATTTCAGACTGGCTGTCCAGTCTCTTCTTAAAAACTTCCAGTATTGGAGCATTCACCACTTCTGGAGGCAGGTTGTTCCACTGGTTAATTGTTCTAACTGTCAGGAAATTTCTCCTTAGTTCTAGGTTGCTTTTCTCCTTGGTTAGTTTCCATCCGTTGCTTCTTGTCCTGCCTTCAGGCGCTTTGGAAAATAGCTTCACTTCACATTTATGTAAGTTCCAGAGACAGTTTTGAAAATCCATTACATTGGATATATCTTGATGGCTTTCCATTCATTTTTTTAAAATCTGAAAGCATTTAGAATAAAATAAAAACATGTAGGGCAAAAAGTTTAGTGAATCATAAGGAACTTCTTTGGTAGACACATTATACCTTCTAGTGACAATATTGAGGACCACATAGTACAGCAATGGTTCTTGCATTAGGGAAAGTTTGATATAATCCTGAATGAGAGGGTATAAATCATCCTAAAAAGCTATAATTAATGAGGAAACTAAATAAAACTATCTACCCAGATGAGACAGACCCTAGCTGAATGTTCTAGTATGATTGACTGATCCCCAAAAGATAACCAGGGTGAATGGAAAATCATTAATATCAGGCTGTCCACTAAACTGGGATTTTAAAAAACTTTCTGTTAAGGAGTGGCAAACCACTTTCTTTTCTTTTTTCTTTTTTTTACTTTTGGGTGTCTATGATATTACTAGGAGTTAAGGTCCACAATACAAGTAGTCCTTGACTTAAGAGCACAACTGAGCCCAAAATTTCTGTTGCTAAGCAAAACAGCTGTTAAGTGAGTTTTGCCCCATTTTATGACTTTTCTTGCCACAGTTATTAAGTGAATCACTGCACTTGTCGAGTTACTAACATGGTCATAAGTGTGAAAAACAGTCATAGGTCACTTTCTTCAGTGCTGTTGTAACTTCAACAATCATTAAACAAATCTTTATAAGTCAAGGACTACCTACATTTTTCCCTTGAAAGAATTGAGGTGCTATAATTTAGAAAATAAAATGAATCTTGCATTGCTTGTGTGAAGAATATGTACATACTACAAAATCATTTACACTTATAGAATACTGTATATTTATAAGATAATATTGGCCATTGATTACACCTTTAGACTATTCATCTGTATTGTGTGCTAAATATTACAGTATATGTTAAGAATTCGGCAGCAGATAATTGTATCCACATTAAAAAAACAGCATTTTGATTCTGTTCAGATAAACCCAGTCAAATGAATATTTAAAAATTTTTAAGCAACCTTGCTGTGTTTTATAAGTGGTCAGCTTCCCAGCTATCACTTGGTGAAACTGTTTTTCTCCTCCTACTGAGATAAAAGGGAAGGAAGATATACTATTCTCTACAGGAGGAACCATAGCCTGCTGTTATATTCAGTTTATATACAGCTTTACTTAATTGTGGGCCAGCCTCTACTATTGTTTCCTGCTTTTACATCTGAGAACAAGACCACTAATAGATCTTGTATTATTCTAGTCATTGAGAGTAGAGAATCTCATTTGGGAGATGAAAATATGGACTTAATAAAAATATTAAAAGTTTAGAGATCCACTTAGATCCACATAGCTTATTCTGAAGTATGAGTCTTATTTCACCATTAAATAAATAAATAAAATGTTAGTTTAAAGGCAGGAGCAGTAAACTGGTAATTCTTCAGAAGCTGCTTAACTGCATTTTGCAGCCTATCTAACTAGTAATCATATTAATTCCATTGACAAGATATTTGTGGTTTACCACAATCCCTCTGCAGAAGTACAAAGAGATACTAAAAAGAAACCCCAACACGAATGAAGAATTCTAGGATTTCCCTTGATCCTTCTTCATTTCTGGAGACATTTTGGAGCAAGTAGTTTCATTTGCATAGAGGCCATTATTTGCGAAAGTTACAGTATATTGCACCCTTCCTTCTCTTTCCCCTTCCCCTTCCCTTTT
The DNA here is from genome assembly GCF_001527695.2 of Protobothrops mucrosquamatus. NCBI lineage: Eukaryota > Metazoa > Chordata > Lepidosauria > Squamata > Viperidae > Protobothrops > Protobothrops mucrosquamatus. The sequence continues at coordinate 757,602 of NW_015386714.1, forward strand.
GTCTTATGAGATGATTTAGAGCCCCTGGGCTTTTATGATAATAGTAACTCATATTTACTGTTATATCTTCGGTTCTTTAGGCATTGAATGAGGTAGAGTGTCGAAATAGCAAACAAGTTTATTAACTCAGAACAGAAGCAGCCCTAAAGGCTGCTGCACAGCTATTTATACAGTTAGCCTCTAGATGGCAACCAATAGGTTTAAAGTAACAGTTCCCGCCCCAAACCTCATTATCAGCTTGGAGACAGCCAGTCTGGCTTTCAGTAACAGCAACTGTTAAACAATACAGCAATGTAGGTCAGACATTAAGCAAGTGATTTAAAACAGTTGTGGCCAATACATTACACCCTTTCCCCCTAGATGGCTCAAACTCTCAATTGCTGGACATAGTCCTGCAGATGTTTAGGTGGCCTTCTTGACCGTTCTGAATGTCTAGGAGTTACAGGGGTCTCCCGGTCTACCCGCTCGCCTGCCCGGCTGGCAGGACTCTGAGATCCAGTGAAGTCAGGTTGACTTGGGTCCCTTTGGCTGACCAGTCCCAGTCGGCCCAAACCAAAGTCCAATCGTGCAGCAAAGTCTGCAGGGCTGTCCCTCAGCGTAGTTTGCCAGTCATGTTCAGCTGATACTGTCTGTCTTTCCGGGGGAAGCTCTCCTACGGCCTTTTCCCCATCTCCTTGAGTAAGAGTTCTGTTGGAGTGTGCAAGCTCCTCTATTGGGCCACTGTTGCATGGCCCTTGTGTGAGGCCTCTTGAGAGTCCTGAGCTAGTGACTGGTTTGCTAGCCTCCGACGCAGCTGGTCAATGTGCTGGCAAATGACTCACCCATCTTCCAGGACCACCTCATAAGAGAGTGGTCCCCGACATCTTAACAACCACGGCTGCCACCCACAAAGCGCCTTGCCCATAATTCCGGGTCCAAAACCAGTCACCCACTTGGTGCCTTTGGCTGAGCAGAGTCCGAGGCAACCTGGTCGGGTACAGCCTGTCCAGCTTGGTGATCAAACATCGGCCCCATCTGAGTTCAGCAGGGCTTCTGCCCGTGGCGGTACAGGGAGTTGTGCATTAGCAGAGTAGACAATCTTCCAATCTGTGGTGCCAATCCCCTGTGACAATCCGATTTAGTGATTTCTTGGTTGTGCGGACCATGCATTCCACTTGGCCGTTCGAGGGTGAAAGGGAGCCGACATGCCCTGAGGAAAGACTGAAATTCAGAAGTGGTAAACTGAGCCCCATTGTCTGAGACTAACATGTCTGGAAGTCCGTGTGTTGCAAAGATTCTGCGCAGTTCCTGGATGGTCCTGGCAGTAGTCATAGTAGGGACTGGTGCGACCTCTAACCATTTAGAATGGCTATCTACCACTATTAGAAACAGCTGTCCCTGAAAGGGCCCGGCAAAATCAATGTGAATTCTTGACCATGGTGTGTGAGTGTCCTCCCATCGGTGGACAGGGGCTTGCGGCATTTCCGGTCTGGATTGCTGGCACCTGTAGCAACCATGTACTTGGGCCTTGATGGCTTTATCTAGCCATGGCCACCAAAGGTAGCTCCTCGCAAGTGTCTTCATCTGGACTATTCCCGGATGGCCCTCATGCAGAGACTCTAGGACCCTGGGCCTTGAAGAGCTCGGGACTATGACCCCACTTCCCCAAAGGATGCACCCCTTATGAGCTGAAAACTCATCTTTTCTCATGAAGAAACTCTGAAATTCTGGCCCTGGACATTTGTCCAGCCATCCTGTGTGTACCCAGTTTAGCACACGATTCAGCGTTTTTTCAGCTGCTGCCTCAGCAGCTATGTCCCCAGCGTGAAGGGGAGATTCCAGCAAATCCTGGATAGCCAGGATGCATGCAGCCGGAGCTGGAGCTGGCTCCACATGTGGCAGGGGCAACCTGCTCAGGCCGTCTGCATGGCCCATTTCTTTGCCCGGTTTGTGAATCATCCTGTAGCTGTAGGATACAAGAAAATAGACCACTTCAGCATTCAAGGAGACAGAATCTGAGGTGTCTGTTTGTTTGTGGTGAACAACCTTAGGAGTGTCTTGTAGTCCGTGAAGACCATGAACTGGCGGTCATACAAGTAGTCATGGAACTTTTTAACTCTGGCCAAAATGGCCAGAGCCTCCTTGTCAATTTGTGCATAGTTGCGCTCTGCGGATGATAGGGTCTTGGAGTAATACGTGATGGGCTTCTGCCTCCCATCAGCCATTAACTGGCTTAACACAGCCCCAACCCCATACGGAGATGCATCACACACAATGCAGACAGGCAGCTGCTCATTGAAATGAATGAGAACTGAGTTTGATGACAGCAGTGATTTGACTGCTTGGAAGCTACTCTCGTGGACACTGCTGCACTGCCACTGAGCTTGTCTATCCAAGAGCTGGTATAATGGCTCTGCCACTGTGGCCTTGTTTGGGAGGAAGGCATGGTAAAAATTCAAAAGGCCTAGGAAAGCCTGAAGCTCTCCCTTTGACTTCGGCCTTGGGGCCTGATGGATTGCTTTTAATTTGGATTCCGCCGGATTAATGCCTTCAGCATCGATGTGGAAACCAAGGAACTCGGTTGACTCTACCCCAATCTTGCACTTTTCTTTTTTTAGTTTAAGTCCCGCGTCGCAGAACCGCTGAAGGACGGCCTTAAGCCATTCAGCCAGAATCTCAACCGATTCCCCAGCAATGAGGACATCATCGAAGTAGGAGCAAACCCTTGAGCATGCGCTGCATCACTCCCTGGAACAGCCCTGGGGCTACACTCACCCTGAACTGTAGGCACTTAACCTTAAAATCCCCATGGGTGACAATGGTCTGGGCTCCTGCCGTGGCCTCGTCCATGGGCAGTTGTTGATAGGCCTGTGCCAAATCTAATTTGGCGAACACGTGGCCTCCTTCAATGACGCCAAAATATGGCTGACAACTGGCACAGGGTACACGTGCTGTTGAAGTGCCCTGTTGAGGATGCACTTATAGTCAGTGCATATTTGCACTTCTCCGTTGGCCTTTAATGGCGTTACTATGGGGGTCTCCCACACCCCACTGTCTATGGGCTGCAATACCCCTTGTTCCACTAGCTTATTGAGCTCTGCATCGATTTTGGGTTTTAACATGAAAGGCACTCTATGAGGCTTGATCTGTATTGGAGTTACCATAGGATCAAGCTTGAGGGCAATCAGAGGACCCTTGTACTCCCCTAGACTAGAACTGAAAACATCCGCAAACTCTTGGCAGACTGCAGACAGATCTGCCGCTTGTGTTCGGTGAATGCCGGTTACTTGAATGCCCAATGCATCAAACCAATCGAGCCCTATGAGGCTCGTGCATTGGCCTTCCACCACTACGACATCTAGTGGCCCCTTGAACCCCTTGAATTCCACCAGAAGTGTTGCTTTGCCTTTGACCACCACTCGGGAGTTTTGGAAGTCTGTGAGTAGTAGATTAGACGGCCAGAGCTTGGCCCATCTGTTGCTACGATGGCATAGGTGCCTGAATGTTCCTTGTGAAATGATGGTCATGGCTGAGCCCGTGTCCAGTTCCATCTTGCATGGAACTCCCTGAAGCTTGACCTGTAGTCTAAGCTTCTGCTTTAGGGGGAGATGGGCACCAGTGTGGAATAGGCTACTTCGGTTGGAGCAGAACCCTACTCGGTGTTGACCCGGGGCCCTGGTACCTCTCCTGAATGCGTCTTCTTTCGGGCGCTCCCTCTGACGACCTCAGCAGACGGTGGCGATGTGGCCTCGTTTGCCACAGGCCCCGGCATGTTGCAGTTCGGAATTGGCAATCTGCGTGTTGATGGCGGCCTCCGCAGCCCATGCATCTAAGGAATGGAACTGCCTTCTCAGCTGGCTGCGGTCCAGCAACTGTTAAACAATACAGCAATGTAGGTCAGACATTAAGCAAGTGATTTAAAACAGTTGTGGCCAATACATTACATTTACCATTCTCAAAAATTTGAAGGAGGACATCAACAGTTTTAAACAGCTTCACTAATGTTAATATATGTAAGAAATTGCTTTATGCTTTTTAAACACTGAAGAGGAGACATATGTCTGGGTATAGGAGAGAGACAGAAAGATAGATAGATAGATAGAGAGAGAGAGGTTAAAGGAGAATGTAATCACTGAAGATGATCATACCCTGGACAATTCTGAATATGAAATTTAATGCTAAAGTGATTGAATGCTAACAGAAATGAAAAAAATAAAATTGAATTGCAGGATGTCAAATATAAAGATATAATGGAATGTTCACTCAGAATGGGCAATGGTATATGGAACACACTTTTCCAACTAGCGCTCTTTGTGCTCTGTTACCAATGAGTATGGAGACAACACCTGCCATTTCAAAGCCAAGCAAAATAAATCTGAAACGGTAAAGACAAAATTGTCTCACATTATTTTGCTCCAATGGAGTTCATTTGATTGCATATTGAGGGTAACAACATTAATGCAGAGGCCTACTGTCAGTAGGGAATTGAGACCTATTGGTGGAGCTAAATCTTTCATAGGATAGAGCTGCTGTTGACTTTTCTTGAATTGGTGGAATTACATGCTGCATCTATAATCTGGCTTCCCCTATTGATAAATCAAGGTGGATTTATTTATTTATTTATTCAATACATATGGTTTCCCATCTCAAATTTATAACTCTAGGCAACTAACAATAGCTAAAAACATCATGAACCATACATCAGTAAATACAATATACACATAATCAGCAGCCAAGGTGAAAACAAAGCCATCATCAATAAATAAATACTGTATAACCATTGCATGGACTCAGCCAACCATCAAATCCCCAAGCTGGTGATGGAACCATGTATTTGCAAAAGGCCAGTAGAGTCAAAGTCAATCTAATGTCGAGGAGTTAATGTTCAAGAATCTATCATTCTTAAATAGTAGTTCACCAATGTTCTAAAAAGAAAATGCTTAATATGTAAGCATGGTATGTGCATATAGTACACAACATAGAACACACACATGCAAGAGAGAGAGAGAGAGAGAGAGAGAGAGAGAGAGAGAGAGAGAGAGAGAGAGAGA
>NW_015386714.1:762731-795648 GCF_001527695.2 Protobothrops mucrosquamatus
CAGTAAAATGGTTGAGTAGACAAGAGAAATTCCAGAAAAAAAGATTATGATTGCAATGATTTTAAAATTCTATTACCACTAGCTCATAAAAGAAGAAAGAAGTCAGAGAAGCAAGAAACAGAAGAAAGCACAGCAACGCCAACATTTCCAGCTGGGGGTCTACTGTTGCTAAGATATTACCTATCTTTTCTGGTTTTTATTTCTGGTATAAAGCTTATCCAGCCATAAAAGCTTTCATATCTAAAACTAAGGAAGAATCATGGTTATAATAGATTACCCAGCCCATGGTTTTACCTTTGACTTTCCTTAATATGAAGTTTTGCCAATAAATTATTAATTCCTGTGGTACATACTAGCAACATTAGTCTCAAAAGTTGTTTTTTTTTAATTAAGTATAGTAAAGAACTAAAACCTTTAGGAAAAAAACCATTTCATTTGAACACTCTATCTCCCAAATCTTAAGCTACAATTCAGTTTAAGGCTTGAAACTTGTCACATCTACAGACCATCCCAAGATGTTTTGTAAATCTTTATAAATCCTAGTGAGATCACACCTGGAATACTGCGTCCAGTTTTGGTCAACACATTACAAAAAAGATGTTGAGATTTTGGAAAAGAGTGCAAAGAAGAGCAACTAAGACGATTAAGGGTCTGGAGACAAAAACATATGAAGAATGGTTGCAGGAATTGGGTATGGCCAGTCTAGAGAAAAGAAGGACTAGGAGTGACATGATAGCAGTTGTGATGACCCAGGGTCCCCGGAGGCAAAGCAATTAGCTGGTCAGAATAATTGTCTTTGTAAGCACTGCCAACATTCACCCAACAGCCCCCACATATGCTGGCACAAGTTCAATAAAACAGTCAACAGTTAAACAGTTCTTTAAAGTAAAACAGATAACAAACAAAGTATGATCTTTTCAACACCCAGCTTGCCTGTAACCTGCAAACTGCAAAATTGAGGACAGCAAGGAGAACTCAGCAGGAAACAAACTTGATCCAAAATACAAAGAGTCCAGGTACAAGAGCTCACATCACAAGAGTTCACATTTGTTCCCGGCAAATGCCCCACCCCACAGCGTCTCCTTAAATACCCACTCCCCAGGTGTACCTTGTGGAGTGGGCGTGACGCTCTCCTCCTAAGCAAGTGAGCCTGCCTCCATTGTTCCCTCCTCCTCTCTGCTCTCCTTGCTCTGGGATCTGGTGGGGAGGGGCCTTACTTCTCACCTGAGCTCTGCCTTCCCTGTTCCAAACCTGAAGGGCCCTGGCCTGCTTCAGCCTGTTCTTCCCCACAGTCCTCTGAAGCCACAGACACCCCCTCCTGGGCCTCAACAGAGAACTCCATGTCGTCCTCAGAGTCAGGCTCGGACGGAGGCATGACAGCAGTATTCCCATATTTGAGGGGCAGCCACAAAGAAGAGGGGGTCAATTTATTTTCCAAAGCACCAGAAGGCAAGACAAGAAACAATGGATGGAAACTATTCAAGGAAAGAAGCAACCTAGAACTAAGGAGAAACTTCCTAACAGTGAGGACAATTAATTAGTGGAACAGCTTGCCTTCAGAAGTTGTAGGTGCTTCATCACTGGAGATTTTTAAGAAAAGACTCAACAGCCACCTATCTGAAAGGGTATAGGATCTCCTGCTTGAGCAGGGGGTTGGATAGAAGACCTCCAAGGTCCTTTTCAGCTCTATTCTGATTGATTGATGATTTTTAATTGGTATGCATATTGTCTGAAAACACAGTGGGCAATCCTTAATGTTTTTCTTTTTCTTTTTAACTGAGCAAATACTGATTGATTAAACAGTGCAAGTCATAATTCTAAGTAACCGTTAATGTAAGTTGTTCTAGATTTAGGCACTAACCCACCAGTTTAAAATGAAAATGCTTCAGGATTGGACAAGGATTTTTGGCATTAGGCTATTAATCTAAAGGAACCTGACAGGTTTCCTATTTTTTAATTCTGCAGAAAATGACAGGCTTTCTTAATTAGAGACCAATTAAATTGTATAACCATAAGGATCTTTTTGCTTCTAGCTTCCAGAGGCCATGCATTCTTTCTCAAACAAAACACACATTGGCTGTAAATGATGTACTAGGGTGATGCTGACAAGAATATAAATATTATTACATTTATAAAAAATTAATAGCTTTTTTCCAAAAATATAATCCATGATCCTAAGGTGTGTATTTGAAATGGATTGAACATGTGGAGAATGCATATATCATACAGTTATGCTTTGTTTTAAATTTTAATATAGTATATCTCCTCTTAGTTGTACTAAATGCTGCACAAAGACTTTTGATCCATTGAGAGATTAACCTCATGGAGGGTGGGAGGGTGGGAAACCTCAGACATTCTCTGCCACTGTCCTTCAGCTAAAAATGTTGCTTCTATGACAAATTGCCATGTATAAATTTTTATTTTTGCTGACATAGGCATTGAATAGCCAACTGGTTGTCTAGCAGGCATCACACTCCATATTAGAATAGTCTATCCATTCAAAATGAAAATAAGAAAGAGTTCAGTAGAAAACCATGGGAAACCTACTCAGTGCAGAATGGCAAATACAACTGTTTCTATGGAAAATGATTTTTAAATAGCACCATACTTACACTTCAGTGAGAGTAAATCATTAAATATGAAGTCTATGATACGAATGAAATGTTCTCATAGAAGTAATATTTTGCTGTAGAGAACATGTCTACACTATATAACATATTGTACATAAAGTGTAAATGTATTCCCAGAAATATACAACAGCTTTTACTTAGTTTTTTTTTCAAATCAAAACACCATATTGCACAGCCATCTGAATATGTTTTTAATCCTACTCTATATGTACACACACATTTAACTATAAAATATCATAATCAAGGATCAATATCTGGCAGAAAGTCGAGTTACTGTTTACACAGACTTTAAAAAAGGATTAGCAAGGAGTAAGGAGACAGATTAATCACCAACAATGTATTTCCCAAACTGATTAAACTGAAGGAGTTCAAAGTCTTGGTAACTTAACTTCTGCAGTTACCTTCAAAAGGTGGGCTTAACATAAAGGAGAAGATTTACTGAATATGGTCTAGTATTCTAGTTTATATAGTGTGTTCCTTCTGTTTGAAAGGCTGCCAGATAAACTCACCTCTGTTTGAAGACATTCCTTACTTAAAGGGTTGTGTGGTCCAACTTTAGTTTAAAAATAAATGTTCTCTTGCTAGCTTATGATGGTACACTAAAAATATCCATCTCAAAAGGCTTCAAAGGCAAGGCCTTTCTTTGTATAGATATTGAATATATGAGAATTTGAACAGTTTGAAAATAATCATTTTGCCCTTTTTATTCGTTTATTTTAATTACCTAAGTACGGAATCTTTTAAATGAGAAGTTAATGATTCTGCTATTATAGCCTCAATAAAGAACAATTCTAGTCATTCTATGGAGTTGCTTTTCTTGTCTAGTCTACCTAGTGAGGCTGATATCAATCTTTCAAGCCTCATTGTGCTTTATCTCCCCTCCTTCTTATATCCTAGTGAATCAGGAGGAACCTGACTCAGTTGCTTCCAAATACTTGCTTCTCAGGACTTAAATAAAGTTTCAGTTCTCTTTGATGATATAGCAGTTCTTCCATATGCCTGTGTCTTTCTCATTATCCACAGTATTATTATTAATATTATGAATAACCAAGCTAGGCCAAAAAGGAGGTCTCAAATAACTTTAGTCCATGGAAGCTATGGGAAGCATGAGTTGGTGATGGTGACTGAATGTTACTTCAGTTCTAGGTGACCAGAAACCCCATTGTGTATCACTTGAGTAAAAATTGTTTGTGTTTTCATGTAGTATATATCTCTGACGTGGCTTGTTCCTTTATGAATCACACAGACCAGGCAGCTAGGATACAGAACCACAAATGCTGAATATTTTTATTGTGCTTTCAACTATTCAAGTTAAATCAGGGTCAGGCTAGTCACTTTCAAGGCTTTTCAGGCTGTAGGTTGACAGGTCAATCATTCAATTTTTCAACCACAAGGGGGCATACATACCTCCATCATATCTAAGTATTTTTCCACAGATGAAGCAGTGCTAGGACACTTTAAAGAGCTAACCTCTGAAGTTATTTTTCCAGTAGCTTTCCTCAAGACACAATGTGCAGGCAATATAGGCAGCATTGAAGTATACACAAAAAGAATCCAGAAATGATATGTTTCATACTGGTAATCTAGTAGTGCCAGTTGGTTTTGCTCACTTCCTGTGGGACACTCATTTCAATCTGGCTCCTGATCTTGTCATATTATTCCTATTTTTTTCTTACCAACAGGTCCCAATATGTGCGAGTTGGAACAAATACCTCTAATACCATTTTCTTGAGCACAGGTTCTCCTCAGAGCTGCGTCTTAAGTCCGCTGCTGTTCACCCTGTTGACCCATGACTGTTGTGCTAGGTTTGCCACCAACCATATTGTGAAGTTTGCAGATGATACAACAGCAGTGGGCCTTATTCAGGATGACAAGGTGGAAGCTTACCGCAAGGAGGTTTTGATATTGCTAAAATTTATTTCAGTATGGAAATCTTTTGGGCTGAATCTCAGTCAGTGGTTTGGAACTGATAATGGAAAATACTTTGCTATGTTAATTAGAATACTTAAAGGCTGTGCTTCAAAAATGACTGAATTTCAAATAGTCCCAAACTGTACAGATGAATTATTCACATGAAAGTAATTTAGGATTATGGTCATAATCTGCACACTATTATTAATGAATATTTTTCTTATGTCAGTGGTAAATTAATTACACAGACTAATATTTCCTGCTGTTTTCTAATGAGCTTTTAAAGAATGAACAATAATCTCTATTTTTTCTACTAAGTAATAGTTTTTTCAAAATTTCTTTGCAATAGAAAATCTCTTCAAACCCAACAGACCAAGTAATCAAAAGTCCCATTTTTGAGGCTTTTGCTATTAGTAAGAGGAGGCAATCTTCCAAACAATTCAATTTACCATCATTCCATAAAACCCAGCAATGAGGAAATATGAAGTTGCTTTCCAAATACATTTCTTCTTGCACCAATGACTGTATAAAAGAAAACTTCATTCCTTTAGAGCTATAGACGTTTGCTTAAAAATGCAGTGCATGCTATATACTATGGCTGTACCAAAGGGCTTTCAAGAACTATTACATATTCTATCATCTATCTATCTATCTATCTATCTATCTATCTATCTATCTATCTATCTATCTATCTATCTATCTATCTATCTATCTATCTATCTATCTATCTATCTACTACAGAGAGAGACAGAGAGACAGAACTTGAGAATGTAAAGAATCATTTAACAATCATGAATCTGAATATGTGGTTTGGTCACTTGTACAGAAAATCAATTGATTATCTATGGTATATAGGAATTTTCACTTAATCTGAGCAGTGTAAACATTTATTTATTAAGTGCAACTTCTAGTTTACTTCAATCATATTTAGCTCTAAATCATTTAAGGTAATAAAATAGAAATACAAATATATCTATCATAAAATAGTTTTTCATGAACAATAAGTAATCCTAATGTATACTGATCTAATATTTGTGACACTGGATCTTCCCTACTACAGTATTTTTTCAGTAGCAATCTTAATATTTATGACACTGGATCTTCCCTACTACAGTAATTTTTCAGTAGCAATCTGACCTTCTAAAACCTTTCAAATAACCAAGTCATAACAAATGCTGGAGCTATGAAAGAGGTCATTATTGTTCTCCAGTTTTAGCTATTCTATAGCAAAAGTTACCACAAAGAATGCCTGTATTTATGTGTCTCTCCAGTGAACAGACTGATAGTTATGAGGGGCATCTTTAGCAGGTACTTACTATTCTTATGACTGGATGAGAAATGCAGTACAATGTAGGGCTGTATACTGAATAGAAAACAACCATCTCAATACAGAATAGTATATGGTTAAAAAGTGCCATCTTATGTCCAAACAATTTTACACAATTGTGAAGAGAAGGAAAATAGTTACTTCTTTTACCAAGTGTTAAAAAAAAAAAAAAGACAATGCAGAGAACCAAGGGAAAAAAATGTCCAGTGTAGCCTGTGAATTGCTTTTAGTATTCTACTCATTAAAACAGACTGGAAAGAGCAAGAACTGCCCAGGATATAGTTCTTATTTTAGAAATGTGCAACCTGAGGTGCTAGACTTGCATTTGCCAGGCAGGAAACTTGGGCACAACCCTCAAATCTTCATAGGTTGTTTTAACACTGAATATCTTTTCATTTGTTTAATTTGTGAACTTATATGCTGCATCAATCAAAAAATGACTCCAGGCAGCTTATACAATAGGATTAAAATCATCAGCTGAATAACAGCTACATAAAACAAGACCCCAGAAGCAGTGCTAGGATTCAAATATGTGAACAACTGGTTCTCTGTGTGGATGCTGCTTTCGGAAGTCCATTCTGGGCCTGGGCAACAAAAAATTAGCTACCAGTTCTGCCGAAATGGTGCAAATCGGCTGAATCCCACCACTGCCCAGAAGTGTATGAGACACATATTTTAATATAAAAGAAGGGAAAAATTATTTACATACTGGACCCTAATCATATTCATATTCCACTTCAGTTAAATAGAAAAGAAAATGAAAGCAAGTGTTGGAAATGGAATGAAAAGTGAGACTTGTCCATTTTAGAGATTATGATTCCTAAAAAAAAATCATTCAGAGGGAAATAAGATCTTTGGCTCAGAATAAATTTGCACTTCTCTTTCCTTGGCCTTAATGAAAAAATTGTCCTTGACAGCTGCACAGCTGTACAGTGTACAACTAAGTAGATAAATAGAGAGAGAATTAAATCAATTCTACTAGTCTACCTTTTTCTAGTTATTCCCCAGGAATAACTTTTTCAGTCTGTATCTTGATACATGGTTGTGTGATTCTTGCTTCTAATTGGAAGATAAGTCTTATTTATCAGCAAGAAACTCTGTTTGCAGACAGAAAAAGTTTGTCAGTTGTCTTCCATTTTCTCTACAAATCTATCACCAATGTTTCTTTCAAACCATCAGCTGGAGCTTGTAACAGCTTTTGAATGATGCAGTTATTTGGGCAACATACTGCCCCCTTCAATTGCCTTTCCAAATGTCAGTGAAATACAGTATTAGACACATATCACCATGTTGAAGCTAATTCAGAGTGCTTTTTAAAAGTTTGTGTACATGGTATGCATTTCAATCATTATCAGGAGATGCTCTTAATTAGTAGCCCAAAGCACGTCTAACAGATGGGGGGATGGGGTGGTTATTCATGTTTATTCTAACTTTTTTATGGTAATTAAAATATGTAAAATTGGCCTCTCAGGCAAAGCTTCAACATGATTTAGGTATTGAAAAAAAATATTTGAAATGTTAAAGGACCAAAATGATTTTTAAACCTTTTCATGCTTCCGTTATTCTTTTTCATCTTGTCATATGAAAGCATCCTAAAAATAGCCTGTCTCTTGAACAATTACTACAAAATTAATATAATTTTACAGTAAAGTCTTCTAGAGAGATTTTATCTTGGAAAGCAGTTTCTTTCAAATAAGGAAAAAAATATCATGTGTTATATTCTTTATTATTAATAGAAATGACTTTAGTTGCAGACTGTGTTGGGAAATTCTGAAAGGTGAAGTTTTTGTTACCAATGCCTGTTTGTTGTCTTCATTTGAAAATTGCAAACTGAATGTGGATAAAGAGCATGATGTAATGATATAGGACCAAAAAAATATAACGTCCAATCCATACAGAAGATAAATGGGCAACTTTTGGCCAGTCACTATCTCCTACCCCTACTACTTCCTATATTTATTATAAATCTAATAATATATAACTGAATGAAATTAATTTCTCTATTAACCCTAGATGAGTGGCTAAAATCCCTGAAGAATATTCCTGGCCAACATTTTTGTAGCATAATGTTTTCTAAATATAACTTATTTATTTAAGCTAATTCTGAAGTATTAATTTTCATGCAAGTTTCAATGATAACAGTTAGCAATAATGGTTTATAAAATGCAAACATGGTCTTAAGACTTAAGTAATGAGCACTAGTCACAATACTGAAATGAACAAGATATATTCCAGTGATTGAGGAAAAATATCCTTTAACATTACACATTCATAAATGTTTATAGAAAAATGCAGTTGCCATTTTATAACCAAGGTTATTTTCATTATCTAGAGGGAAAAAAGGAACTTGTATTTGTTTTTAATGTATAGGACAAGAGGAAATGTAAGAAATGGATTGATCTAGTAAATCCAAGAACAGGTTTCCAGCATCATTAAGATAGCAATGTACATTAATGATCAGTCTCCCAGATAAGTTATCATTCATTCTCAGGTAACACAAAATTGTGTTTATCTGCTTTTTATCACATAAAAATAACTAGCAATTGCAAGTTCCATTTTCTAGAAGCATTAACTAATGCTTCTAATTAATGTAACCCTAGCAAATATAGTTGTGAGTGGTCAAAGGAAAAATAAATATATAAAGTTGAATAATAAAAACAAACTCCATCTTAAAATCCAGCGTTTACATAAAACTTATAACAGGAAACAACTTGCACCAGCAATTACAATTATTTTACAGGTAGCCCTCAATTTACAACCACAACTGAGCCCAAACTTTCTGTTGCTAAGTGAGAAATTTATTAAGTGAGTTTTGTCCCATTTTACAATCTTTCTTGCCACAGTTGTTAAGTGAATCACTGCAGTTTTTAAGTTAGTAACACAGTTGTTAAGTGAATCTGGCTTTCTCATTGACTTTGCTTGTCAGAAGGTCACAAAAAGATATCACATCACCCCAGGACACTGCAACCATCATAAATATGAACCAGTTGCCAAGCATCCAGATTTTGAGCATATGACCATGAGCAACAGTTATAAGTGTGAAAAAGGTTCATAAGTCACTTTTCAGTGCCATTGTAACTCTGAATGGTCACTAAATGATTGGTTGTAAATTGAAGACTATCTGTATTTGACATCAGTGGGTGACAGGCCCTTCAGTTCAGCAACCCATCTGCAGCCCCTTTCTCAAAAAAATCAAGACATTATAAGGATTAATCTTTTGGTTAACACATAAACAGGTAAACAAATATGGCAGTGACAGAGAAACATTCTTAATGTCTAAACATATTAAATACTTATTTTCCTATAATGTCCTCATCCCAGTCCAAATTTGGTTATCCTTTTCTTTAAAATTCCCACCCCTTTCCACTCCTAAATCTATAACATCTCTGTATTGTTTATACCATAGTATGCACATTTTCCTGAACAAAAAGCCTCTCCTCTTTCAAGTCCTGACATCTGGAAGTGTCATCAACAAAATAAACAAAAGAAGAAGAGACCTTATAGAAGCAATTCAACATTTTAGATTCCTTATTATAGTATCATTACAGCATCCTGATAAAAGTCTCAGCATAAGGCTTACAATATTTTCTGTACGTGCTTCTCAGTTGTCATGAGAAATTGAAATTGGTTCCTGCAAAGGAACTTGAACTTTTCCAGAACCAAATTACTTGAATACAATGTCATACACAGATACATAACTTTTTCTTGCCATTGCAAAAAAAAACACAGTACCATCTATATAACTGAAGATACAGTACATAATAAATTGCTATTTGCTGTTACTCAGCCCAGCTTAAGAAAAAAGTCAAGACGTGTGAGATGGAATAGAGTCAAGATATCTAAGACCTCAGTGTTAATTACAGTGTATGTACTATGATGATAACTGTTCTGCTATTTATACTTAAGGTTTTTATGTCTTTGAACTATGCTAAATATTTAACATTATCATTTCATCAAGATAAAAGTTGTAGTTCTGTAATACATATTTTTTGTTTTCTATATATAAAGAATTGATTATTGTATATTTGTTATTCTTAATGTTATGGAGATCACTTATAATATTACTCGTGGATTCATTCACAGAGAATACATGTATTATTCTATAAGCTTTTACTTATCAGGCAATCAGTCACACTATGTAAGCATATGCTTTGTTTATTTGTATATCTGATTGCTGATCTTATGGCTGCAATAAAAATCTGTTTTGGTTTAATGCAAGGGGTGTGATCCTGAGAAAGAACTTTGGGGAGGTGTTAAGTCCTGTGGTATTCTGACATGAGGTCTGGCATGGTATGATATACAGGTAGTCCTTGACTTACAACTATTTGTTTAGTGACCATTCAAAGTTACAACAGCACTGAAAAAAAGTGACTTATGACAGTTTTTTACACTTATGGCTGTTGCGGTATCCCTATGGCATATGATCAAAATTTGGACACTTGGAACTGGCATGTACTTATGCCCCGGGGTCATGTAATCACCTTTGCTTGATTACAAGCAAAGTCAATGGAGAAGCCAGGTTCACTTAACAACTGTTAGTGTTAGTAACTTAACAAGTGCTTAACTATGGCAAGAAAGGTAATAAAACACACTTAACAGCTATCTTGCTTAGCAACATAAATTTTGGGTTTGATGGTGGTCATTTCTCAAAGACTATCTGTATTGTTTGAATTGACCTTAACTCATAGTAATATCATAACATCCATGTATTTGTGTCAATGGATCTATGTATTGTGTTGATGTCTACCTGTAGTATACATGAAAAAAGAGGGCAGGGGAGACATTGAATAACCTAATTTTAATTCTAAACATTAACAAAGCAATAGTTCAGTTTTTGCATTTTTGCATTGAGAGTTCATATAGTATGATAAAAAGAATTCATCAGTGTTAAATCTTATATATTCTAGCCCAACAATTACAGTATGTTAGAATATCTTTCTGTATTTTTTCCTGTTACTATTCCCTCTTCCCTTCCTTAAATTCAAACAACTTTCTTTACAGATGTTTAAGATTATTTACCATGATTTTTATTAAGGGGATTTTAATTCATGAAATCTTATGCAACAATAATTGTGTTTATTTTTAAAGTATTATCTCTGTTATCTTTTCTATTACCTTCTCTTCTATTAATTTTGTCTGTTAATAAGATAAAGTTAAAGAAAAGTGTACATACAAAGCATAATTAATTAGATCTGGATTGTATATTCTCCATAAATATACATCTTTCTGTGTGTATTCTATTAATATGCACATTTTCTATACTTTTTATACTTTGACAAGCTATACTTTTGATGCTTTGATTTTGCTACAAGATGTATCTGTGCAGTGATTCAGATTTGAGAATAGAAAGATGCTTTGGAGTGAGTAAAACACAATGTGAATGTATGTATGTATGTATATTGCATGAAGTGGCAGACTAATGCTGTGTTTGCACACCTGCGTGCTCTGATATACTTTTTATCTTTGAATCCGAAACATAGTACAGGCCTGAAATATATATGTTGATTCATGCTTACATTTGAATGAAATCAACCTTCCCAATATGCACTCATTTAAACAGTCTATCCTGGAAATTTATAAACACTTGAATACCTGAAGTCTTGCCATTATAGATAAAGACATTAACACTCATCACCATCCATCAAAATTAAAAGATACAACAGCTAAGATGCAAATGCCTCTTGTTTGCACATACATGGAATGTTAGTCTGTTGAAAAATAGTGTGGGGGGAGTGAGAAAGAGAGAGAGAAAGAGACACACTGAAGTCAGAAGGAAATGGAGCACAAGAAGTATAATTACATTATCATTATAACTACATTAAAACATAAGGGTAAAAATTGCATTGACCATTCAAAAACCAATGATGATGCTAAGTCAAATATCATGGCACTATTAAGGCTAATTGCCATCAGTGGGATAATAATTTTTTAAAAAGCCTCATTAATTTGATATAGCATAGTCAATAGATCTGAATTTTTTATAAGCCCTAATTCATCACTTTCACACCAGATTTTCCTTTTGAAATTACTTGGCATAACATAACAAGTCAAGGTTCTGACAATAGGGTTTAATTTGCTGTACTATCTTTCAAGAAAGAAAGAGGATAAAAGCTGAGGATCCTTAGCATTCTAATTAAACAGGCTGGTAGTGAAGTATTTTAATTTGATCAGAATGACCCTAATTTCAAGTAGCAGTTTGCATAGGTGGAAATCTGTCTCAACAACTAATCTGAATAATTAATATCAACAACTGGGAAAATTAAGAAAGGAACTGATTTGAAAGATCCTCCCTAAGCAATTATTTTTCAGTCACAGTGCTTGACCTCATTTATTGAGACGATGAAAAGAAAAGAAAAGGGGAGGGAATCCTGATTGTCTGAATGGCAAAAGGAGACAAGTCCAGGTCAAGGAGCTCAGGCTGACAGCTTCAGAAGAAACCACTAGTAGCTTGAAACTGATCTTTTTCTTCATTATTTTATTACAACTTTTGTTAAATTACAACTATCTTGCCTTCTTTGTTTGGGCAAGAAATCAGATAAACTTTTCTGCATCATGCACTTATATTTTAAAGACATGCCTTTTGGGTTGGTGGTTATTAAGAACAAGATCTACAAGTGCAAACTTGGAAAAATAAATGAAACACAATTGAAAGATTCCAGGTGACTTGAATCTTGGAAAAAGACGATTTTCTTATATTAATGAATTCAGTTTGTAGGGCTGACCAATTACTAAAGAACTCATATTATCCTTATGCCAATGGTATCAAAATGAAGAGAAGTAGAGAAGAGTCAAATTTGCTTATTGAATTTCAGAAGGGCAGATTTTGGTGAATGCATGTGGAAGGCAAGTCAGATCCTACAGCCTGAGAAGGATGGGGAAACCTACTGTACCAAGCTAGACATTGAAGGCATGATTGCAAATTCCTATTAGAATGGAAGAAAATGAAAGAGTAGTATGTATCAATACAGGGTTTTCTAAGTTGCTGAACAAAAAACCAAAACCAAAAATGACATATAGAGGAAATAGAAGGATGGCTGCATAATCAATGGAGGATACAAGGAAATAGTTAGAAACTATAGGGTTTATATTTTATGAGCTAACGATCAGGAAATTCTGGGGCTTGTCTGATGAAGGGTGAACTTTCTAGTCAGAACTGGCATCCTTATGGACTCATAGCTCCTGATCAAAAAGCAGATAGCAGTTATGGTGGTGACAGCAGGGAGGGGCTTTGCACAGGTTCTTCTCTTGTACCAATTGCTTATTCTTGCCCCAGCAGTTCTTGCTACCAGTGACTTATGCTTCATCACTTTTCTCTTTGAAAGGGACTATTTAAAGTATTTAGAAGCTAAAGCTGATCCAGAATAAATTTCAGGGACAGTTATTGGCATTTCATGATACATCCACAAAGCGCTAGTAAGCTATCAAATTTAATTAAATTTGCTGGTAAAACCTCAAAATCCTCATATGGTATAGGACCAGGCTATTTGCTGGACAACTTGTCCTCCATTGCCTTTGCCTGTCCTCCATTGCCTTTGCCTATCTTACCATGTCTAGCATGGAGGAATGTTTCATATCCCTTCCATCAAACAATATTATCCTATTGGATCCTGAGTATGCCATCCCTGTGGCTACACCTGCCCTATGGAACAGCATTTATTCAGAGATCCAGATGGCCCTGATACATTTATTTTTTGTAGGGTTCCTAGGATCTGGATGTTCCTCCAGACTTTGGGGCCAGGCAGTTAGGTGAGCTATGCAGGTGATGTGATTTTGTTTTAGAGGTTATTAATTAGCTAATATGTCATGTAGTTATATTGTTATAATTATTTTAATCTTTGCATGTTACCCAGACTCTTTGCTGTGAAGTGGGTTGCTTTATAAATTGAATAAGCAAATAAACACAGAAGCTCATTTAAATAATAATAGGATACAGTATAGGAACAGACACAATGACAGCATATGAAGTATATTCCCCTACATCTACAGTGCTCTCACAATTTTTCCTAATGGTAAAAAAAGTACTCCTAGATACAAAGTCTCCAACACCTTCTGCAAATGCTCATATTTAGGAGGGTCTATTTTAGAACCTTTAGTCTTTGGGACTGATTTTCTTTCAGAATAAATCTCACATCATTGTCTGCTAGCCTTATTAGTGCTTTTTAAGTAATTTCAATTAGCATTGCACTTCATACAAGTGACTGTCCAGTCTCTTTTTAAAAACCTCTAGTGATGAAGCACCCACAGAGTCTGAAGGCAAGCTGTTCCACTGGTTAATTGTCCTCACTGTTAGGGAGTTTCTCCTTAATTCCAGGTTGCATCTCTCCTTGATTAATTTATTAGTTGATGAATATAAATCATCGGGACCTGACGGATTACATCCCAGAGTTCTGGAGGAGCTGGCAGATGTTATCTCAGAACCATTGTATCATATCTTTAAAAAATCTTGGAACACTGGGGAACTACCAGAGGATTGGAAAAGAGCTGATATTTTGATCTTCAAAAAAAAAGGAGGGGGGGGAACAGACCCAGGAAACTACAGACCAATCAGCCTAACATTAATACCTGAGAAGATACTGGCAAAAATAATAAAAAAACAGATCTGTGAGCATCTAGAAACAAATAAAGTTATAATTAGTAGCCAGCACAGGTTTGTTAAAAACAAATCATGCCAAACTAATCTTATTTCATTCTTTGACAAAGTGACTAAATTAGTAGATAGCAAAATGCTGTGGACATAGTATATTTAGACTTCAGGAAGGCATTTGACAAAGTAGACCACAATCTACTTCATGGTAAGGTAAAACTATGTGGGACAGACAGCATCACTACCAGATGGATTTGTAACTGGCTGACAAACCGTACTCAACGAGTAGTCCTTAATGGTACTACATCTACATGGAGAAAAGTAAGCAATGGGCTACCACAAGGTTCTGTCTTAGGCCCAGTACTCTTCAATATCTTCATAAATAACTTAGATGAGGGAATAGAAGGGGGTCTCATCAAATTTGCAGATGACACTAAGCTGGCAGAAATAGCAACACCCCAGAAGACAAGCTCAGAATCCAAAAAGATCTTGACAGACTTGAACAATGGGCCTTATCCAACAAAATGAAATTTAATGTGGAGAAAGGCAAGATTTTACACCTGGGCAAGAAAAACCAAAGGTATAAGCACAGATTAGGTGAAACCTGGCTCAAAAATAGTAACTGTGAGAGGGACCTTTGAGTCCTAAGTAGGCGATCACTTAAACATAAGCCAGCAGTGTGTGGCAGCAGCCAAAAAAGCTAATACAATCCTTGGTTGTATAAACTGGGATATATAATCAAAATCATATGAAGTATTAGTACCACTTTATAAAATCTTAGTAAAACCACACCTGGAATACTGCATCCAGTTTTGGTCACCACATTACAAAAAAGATGTTGAGATTTTGGAAAAAGTGCAAAGAAGAGCGAGTAAGATAATTAAAGGCTTGGAGACTAAAACATATGAAGAATGATTGCAGGGTATGGCCAGCCTAGAGAAAAGAAGGATTAGGGGAGACATGATAGTATTCCAGTATTTGAGAGGCTGCCACAAGGAGGAGAGGATCAATTTATTTTCCAAAGTACTAGAAGGCAAGACAAGAAACAATGGATGGAAACTAATCAAGGAGAGAAGCAACCTGGAATTAAGGAGAATTAACAGTGAAGACAATTAACCAGTGGAGCAGCTTGCCTTCAGACTCTGTGGGTGCTTCATCACTGGAGGTTTTTAAGAAGAGACTGGACAGCCACTTGTCTGAAATGGTATAGGGCTTCCTATTTGAGCAGGGGGCTGAACAAGAAAACCTCCAAGATCCCTTCCAGCTCTATTCTGATTCTGATTCATTCTCTCACATTTATCCCAGGGTCTCAATAGAGATTGAAAGTACATGAGTTTATTCTCCATATTAGGATATTAGATTGTTCATGTATATTATCAATTTAGTATTATTAAGCAACTCATTTTTACTTATAAGTGAACTTTCTGATTCATAGTTATGGTATTCTCATGACTTTATAATGAGTATCGTGTGTCATGTGTTTTTTTCCTCCCTGATGCTAGGGTTTCTATAGCTGTCCAATTAGTCTATTTTCTGAAAACCATTTGCAGATTAGATCAAAAAGTTGCAGAACAAATCCAGTTCCATATTAATTTATGAATGGAATTTCTTTTTTCCTTTCCCTCTGAGCTTAGCTACATTGTCATGCCAGTTTATTTTTTATCAGCTTAAAGAACTTCTTGTAATGATATGCTCAGCTAAAGTATCAAATTATAAACTGTAACAAAGATTAAATTAATCTTCTAACAAAGATTAAGCAAAAATTATATTGTGTCATAAAGGGCTACTGTAGCTTATTATCTTAAATAAATTAAGTGCTATCACTAAGTTCCAGTAAATGTTTATAGAAGCACTTCTGAAAATAAGCACCCTAAATTAAGAATACTTTCTAAGAGAATGACTGGGTGGTTTGTGGGGTTTCCAATAAGATTCATAAACTTAATTGGATAGTTTAAAACCACCTCAACACAGAAAAGGACCCTGAATAAATTAATACAGAAAATAAAACCAAGGAAACAGGACTATGTTAGAAGACTAAAGAAATACATTTTGTTATCTTAGTCTATGCAGTGAGACAGGGATGAGTATATGTTAAAAGCTACAAAAAAGTTATCTGAAAGATTTTGCTTGTCTATTTGTTTGTTGTTGTTTTTAAGAGGAGGGCAGGATATAAATTCGAATAATAAATAAATAAATAAATAATCAGTTGATAAAGTTCAGAAGCAATCAGTGATTAAAATCAATGGTAAATAAACAAATAAAACAAACATTTTATAAAGCTGATATCAGTGCATATTTTATAAAGCAGATAGCAGTGTATTCTCATAAAACATAAAGAAAAATCAACCATCCTTGGGTTTTGCTAAATAACTCTAATCATCTGAATCTAAGAAAGAAGAAAGATGTAAATCTGAATGAAAGTGTCTGATTTTGTGGAGTTTAAACATGTACAGAATGAATATCTGTATTTACTTGTAGAGCAGAAAGTATAAGCTGAGGAAATTCTCGTAGGAGCTTATGAAAATAGGCTTCTATAGGCTAGAAATAGTCAGGGTTACATTACAGTGAAAGTAATTTCTTTACTTGACATGAAAGGATGTATGAGAGAGAAATAAGTTATTAGACTATTCAGATATCCAAAATGAATGAAACAGTCACTGTTTGATGAGAAAAATGTTTCTTTTAAAGAAATATATCTATATGTCCAAAAGGCAAAATGATATATTTATCTGTCCATTCAGGAACTGATTGTTTATGATGAAATGCCGAAAAAAATTAGTGAAGGATAGATAGGTGAGTCGAGCGCCAATTCTCTTTAGTATTTAAGGCACTTGGATTACTTTGACTTTCTATTTCTCACTCTTTCTTAGCTCCAGAATATAAACTACTTCCAATACCTTATCAATAAATATCTAGGACAGTCTTGGGAAGTCAATGATGAACTTGAAAAATACCACACTTCTGAGCCTCACTACCATAAAAAGGAGATCAGGGATTTTGAATTTGGGACATTTCTTTTTCTTTTTCTTTTAGAATCAAAATTGAATCTTAGGAAAAATTAAATAAGTAAAGAAACACTAGAATGATAGTGAAATGATAATAGAAAATGGAAATCCTTGTGGAAAAATATTAAAAGATTAATCTCCAAACATAATGAACAGAAAAAAGGGTGTGGAAGCTGCTTGGAACTGAATGAAAGGAACAATATTGCAGAGTTCCATGATAATTGAGAAGTTATGTTTAAAAAAAAAGGAGAAAAAAGATGATTGGTAGAATGAAGTGAAAGAGGCTATCCATGAAAATAATGCAGATAAAATGAAAGCTGAGGAGAGAAAATAATGATAAAATGTGTTTACAAACATAAAAGGTGCAAAGAACATATTCAAAGAGCAAGAAATGGGTAAGATCAAAATAAAGAAAATATGTAAAATGATAGTAGTAAAAGATTGTTTTAGAAATGAAAAAAGAGGGCTAAATAAAGAATCTTCTATTAATATGATTATGATTAAAAATAAAAATGAAGAAATGATTTGGAACGCAACTGGACTAAGATACTGCTGGAAGGAATACTGTATTTTAGAGAGTTATATAGAAATGACAAAGGTATGACAAAATATGGAACTGAAAAAAATTATACACGTTCATGCCAATGAGAAAAACATATTATAAGATTATGAGATTATGAGAATATTGAGAAGTACTAAGCCTCAAGTATACTGTATATAACTAAAGAAATGTTAAAATCTTATTATTCTTTTCTTACTTAGCAAACTTAGGAAGAATATCATTTCATAACAGTAAGCATGTTGGACAATATTCTGATGGAAAGGGCATGAGAAGCAAAAATTTGGAAAGTCAATATAGTTTTATGCTGGGACTTTCTCTTAAGAGAAGAGATTAGGTTTAGAGAAGAGTCTCTCCCCTTTAATTTCTCTTACACAGCCTTACAAAAATATATGAATGTAAGAAAGTTTATTGCATATTTGCTGACTTGAAAAATGAATGATAAAATGAAGAGGCTTCAATTATAGAATGTTTTGTATGAATTTAGACTTCAAGGTTGATTGTTCAAATATGACAGAGGTTTGTGTGTAAGAAAAATTGAATACTTAACAGAAAAAAATTGCAATGTAAGTTAAGAATGTAAGCTGTAGCCTTGACTATTTAATGCATTTATCACATGTGTATAAAAATGTGATGACTTGGGGACATGAATGTATGGGCATTTTTATATGCATATGTTGCCATGGTGTTAGCTGAGAACTCAAATGATTTGCAGAAAAATTGAATATAGATTCTATGCTGGAAAATAAAATATGGCTTGAAAAGAAATGTGCCAATGCCCAAAGTGACTGCTTTTGTTGATGTGAAAATAAAGTTAATACTGCAAATAATAAATCAATTAAAAAGCTGGAGAAAGTAAATGGATTTTTTTTACTATGGTAGGATATATCCTAAAGGTGACTGAACAATGTCAAAATGTGCAAATACTTGTAGAAAATATTGGGAAAGATACAGTCTTTTGTAAGGAATGAATGTTTGCTGAAGAAAATGGCTGTGCTTCAGTGCATACTTTCACCACTTTATTATTAGGAAATTAGAAATTGTGTACAGGTAGTGCTTGACTTGTGAACGTTCATTGAATAATGGTCTGAAGTGATAACATCCTCAGAAAAAGGTTCGCTTAATCACCTTATGATTCACTTTATGACCTCGATAAAAATGTTCCTAAAACTCATCTAATCATATGATGACTCACCTTATGACAACATCAAGTTGCAACAGTAATTCCATTTCTAATTGTGGTTGCATATTGATTAATACCAGGAGAAATATAAAAGTAATCAGGACGTGTGGTAACAGAAAACAGAAATAGAATGGATGGATGATTAATAGTAGTAGGTTAAAAAAAATCCTAATTGACCTATATAAAATTGTACGTTGGGTGGCTTGCAGGTATAATATGAATGAAGATTGAATTGCAAAACAAATATATGAAGGAAGAGTAAGGGAAGTCCAAGAATCCACAAAATGGGATTGAGGGAGAGCTGAGAAATTCAAAGAACAAAAAGATGTAAATGGCTGTAGTAAAATAAAAAAATGATTTGCAAGGATAGAACAGTATGGAAGTTAGGTAAGTGATTCTGGTGTAAACTAGATTTAGCTATATTACTTTTATTGGTCTATCTCATTTTAAATAATTTATTGTACTTACTTTCTGTACTTGCTGTACTTTCTTATTTCTTGTCTGCTCTTTAATGTTGCTTATTCTGAAAGAGGGATGGGTATATTGAAAAAGGGATTTGGTGTTACTTACCTTGAAAGTTGATGGATATGTACATGTTGAATAAAGAGATTCACAATAAATTGTATCTTGTCAAATCCATCTACGAGGTCAGTATTGTACAGTATTAATTTATATTTCAGAGCTTGGGCTACAGTTTAGATATGCTGACACAATGCTAGGTAGTTTTAGGAGAATTCAGAGGACAAAACAAAAAAGTATGGTAACCACATAGGTCCCTGTGGATAATCCTTGCAGATTATCTATTCATTGACTAAACCAATCTTAAATAGAAGATTCACATTTGGCAAGTTCAGTTCAGAAAAAGTTCAGATATATAATAGTATTTATCAAACATA
Source organism: Protobothrops mucrosquamatus (assembly GCF_001527695.2). Classification (NCBI taxonomy): domain Eukaryota; kingdom Metazoa; phylum Chordata; class Lepidosauria; order Squamata; family Viperidae; genus Protobothrops; species Protobothrops mucrosquamatus. Next base: position 782,827 of record NW_015386714.1, read on the forward strand.
GTAAAATACTAAAACTTCTTTACCAAATTCCAGGTAGAAAACTAAGTGAAATATTTCATCAAATTTGTATAAATGAAATTTATTAATTGCTTGTTTTCAGTTGCCACAAGATTGAAGGAAGGAATGGGAAGTTTTATGCTAGCCTAAACAATTCTCTGTTTCTTGGGTTCTGTCATAGTTCTGATAGATGACACCAATTAAAGCAGAACTCCGAGGTTTGAGATTTCCTCTAACAAGTTATGAATGCTCCAAGACTGGAAGTTTTTAAGAAGAGACTGGACAGCCATTTGTCTGAAATGGTATAGGGTTTCCTGCCTGAGCAGGGGGTTGGAATAGAACATGGCTTTTCAACCGGTGATACACGAACCACAGTCTGGCAGGTGGTAGGTGACCATCCTGGAGAAGTAGTAGTGGGGGGGGGAGATGAAAGAGCTGAAGTGGTGGCAGTGCTGCACAATCCTGAGGGAGAGACAGATGGAGCTGCAGGGCTGTCAGGGCTTGGCAGAAGCCCCAAGATCAGTGCCGGGCTCCAACTGATTGAGGCTTCCGAAAGCAGCGCATAGCTGAACGTGTGCTGAAAAGGAGATGGGAAGAGAGTAGATGATGTAAAAAAGAAGGTTTTGGTGGAAAGGGCCAGCGAGGGACTGCCCCTGCCTCACCCCCTGGGTGCATGCACAGGGGATGGTGAGCACCCAGCGTCCCTGCTGACTGCTCAGAAAGAAAAGAGGCCACTCCAGGCTGATTTACAACCTTGTAGCTACCCTCAAAGCCAGAAAGCGCTCAGCCTTAGAGCCACGGAGCAGCCCTGGAACCAGTGAAGGACTGCCTTGCCACTCAGCCCTGCTCACACCCTGCCCCCTGGTCACGTGCATAGGAAGCGAGCAAGTGCGCAGGGCCCATGTCCCTGGGGGCTGCATTTTGAGCGCTTTGCAGGTTCATTTTTTAAGCTGCCTGCGGCTCCAGGCAGGAAGCTTCCCATTTTGACCTCTCCCCCCCCCCCCGTTGTTGCCTCTGTGCCTGAAGGGCCTCTGCATGGCTCTCGGCTCATCTCTCCCAGACCCATGCATGTGTGTGTGTGTGTGTGTGTGTGTGTGTGTGTGTGTGCATGTGTGCGTGTGTGCACGCACATGGGGGGGAATCTCACTCCTTGCAGCCCCACGCTGTGACCTTGTGAGGAAAAGAATAGGAGAGATAAGAGAAGCTGCGATGGGAGCTTCTTGCAGCCTTCCACAGGGCTGCAGGTGGGAGCTGAGGGAGGCAGGGCACGATGCAATTGGCGGCACGTTGAGAAAAAGAAACAAGTACTACAAAAAAAAAAACACAGTTTTCATTAGTTTGCAGCCTGCCATCACAGAAGGTCTCTGTTTAACAAAGTTAAACTTCCAACCCCACTGTCTATGCAATCAACTATGTTTCCCAATAAATAGTTTGGCGGGCTTTCTAACATTACGTTCAACCTCCCAGCTGAGGGAAGAGAAATGACCTTGATTCCCACGGGACAGAAAATTGTTTAGGCTAGCATAAAACTTCCCATTCCTCTCCCCAATCTTGTGGCAACTGAAAATGAGCAAGATGGCTTCAGCCAGGTTCATTGCAGAGTTGACAAATTTGTTGCAAAAGTATAAACTAAATGAATTGGGTTGTTCCACAATAAATTGGGTAAACTAACAAACAACACAAGAAATTAGACACATCAGAGAAAATATATTTTAAAAGTAAACCTTGATGTACATTTTCTACAGGAGAGAACAATGAGAACAATGGCTACAACACATCTTAGGTCTGGTGAACTGAAAAGATCCATTATGAAATTTGCTTCAGGTGCACTTCCAAATAAATATATAATATTCCAAAGAAGCAAATTCCTAAGAAAATTTGTTTTGTTTTAACTTCAGGTTAGAACATCTGAAATAACTCCCATTAGAATTAACAAGCTTTTGAGCAGGAAAAATAACAATGTTAGAATTTCTATTGCAGAGGATAAAGAAGGAGGAGTGGTTAAGAAATATGAGATATAAACAAAAATCATAGAAAGCTTAAATAAAATAAAATTATTTTTCATTGATTATGTGCCATCAAGTTAGTATCAATTCTTACCAACTATATGGAGAGATTTCCTCCATGATGATCTATCTCCAACCTGGTTTTCAGGTTTTCAACTGTGCACAATCACCATTGTAACTGCTGGTTGTCCTTTTCTTCTCTTTCCTTCCATCTTTCCCAGCATTCTTTCATCTTTTTCCAGAGAGTTAGGTCTGCATAATTTGTCTTAAGTAGGATAATTTGAGCCTTGTCATTTGTGCCTTGAATGAGAACTCTGGTTGATTTGTTTAATGATCCATTTGTTTGTTTTCTTGGCTATCCATGTCATTCTCAGGAGTCTTCTCCACCATAAACTTCAAAAACATCAATACACATCTTGCTTCTTCAAAGTCAAACTTTCATTTCTATACATTGAAAATAGGAATATTTTGGCCTGCAAGAGTCTGACCTTTTGATTTCTCCATGGGAAGATTCAAATATAGATGGAAGGAGGGATGGAGAGAAGGAAAGGGAGGGAAGGGAACGGAAGGGAAGGGAAGGGCCAGATTGATTATTAGCTTGGAATTAATGTCATTCAGGGATTTTATGTTGTAAAAGATGTTGAGAGCTGAATTTTTTTATTCTGTTATTTTACATGCATTTCCATTTGCAGATGTTAGACATGATTAAGAAAAACAAATACCAACTTTTGCATAAGTAAGGGCTCATCCTTTCAGCTGAATTTAGTCAACAGGAGGATAAATCAAACACAGGATTATAAAATACCATTTATGTGTACATAAGAAGTTGTCAACATCTAGAATTTGCATAAGAAGCTGCATTAATAAGATGTTTGCAGAGAGAAAAAACTTAAAAACAAAGCGTATTGCTTACAATTTTCAAACCACGTAGATATCTAAGAGCAAAACAATGTATGACAGTTTTCTAATACAGCACTTTAAGAAGACATTCCATTCTTTAATGACTCATTACAGTGAAGTTTATGCATATCTATTCAGAAGTAAGTTTCAATGAGTTTATGGACTTATTTTATGGTAACTATGAATGCAACTGTGCCATCCTTTAAAAGCTTAATCATAAATAACAGCATAGAACTGTAGCCTTAAACATATATAAACATCAAAGTAATTCAGTGAAATTTTCTTCTGCATTTCCCAAGTTTACAATTTTCAGAAATGTTTCATTGAACAATAAAAAAAAATTTCCAACTTCAGGATTTATTGATTTTGCAGTTTGGGGAAAATGCAATTGTGTATATTTATGGGGATTCCTGAGACAAGAAATCTAATCTGAGCAAAGATTAGTGAAGCAGGTTTATAACTATAACAGAAAAAAGCAGCCAACTAATGACACTCTATAATGAGGACAATCAGAGAGCAAGCGAGCCATGCATCCATGCCTAATAAGACAAATAAAAGGCAAAATAACCGATATAGAAAGCTACAGAGAAAATATTTATTTGTCTACCTGTGAACTACTATTCCTTGTGTCTCAATAGGTTATGATGGGCTGAAAATTCAGTGCCTTTGCTTCCTCCCATAATTTCCATATTTTCTAGGGTGGCATTTCACATGCTCCATGTCTCCTCAGAACAAAGGCTTAGTTCAGTGATGGCAAACCTTTTAGAGACCAAATGCCCCAAAACCGCCCCCCGCCCCCACCCCCCGCCCCCACTGTGCTGTGCTGTGCTGGCTCAGGAATTCTGGGAGTTGAAGTCCACGAGTCATAAAAGAGCCAAGGTTGACTACCCCTGATATTAACCAATGCCTTGCCTTCAGAAGTTGTGGGTGCTCCATCACTGGGGGCTTTTAAGAAAAGATTGGACAGTCATTTGTCTGAATTGGTATAGGATCTTCTGCTTGAGCAGAGAGTTGGACTAGAAGACTTCCAAGGTCCCTTTCAACTCTTGTTATTCTGTTCTGTTTATATATTGCAGAAAACATAAAAATCAAAAGCAGAAGTACAGAAACTCTCATGCTAGAGTGTGTGCTAGAAATAAAAGAATGGGTGAAAACAATGAGCATGCATGAGGAAAAAACTTTGTATACTGTTAAATATATTTATTATCATAACAATAGTACCTAAATGAGAGCCAGTTTGGTGTAGTTTCTAGCCTGATACTAATCCCTGAGTCCTTGTCCTGCCTTAAGCACAAAGACAGCTGACTGATCTTGGACTTATTACTTTCTCTCAGCCCTAGGAAAGAGGCAATGGCAAATTATTTCTGAAAAACCTTGCCAAGAAAACTGCATGGACCTATCCAGGCAGTCTCTGAAGAATGGACACAATTGAATAGAAGAAATAAAAAAGCAGCTGCTGCTTTAAACAACTGGTATAGTTTACTTTTTAGTCAGTGTAGAGAATATATAACAAATATATATTTGTTCAAGCCTCTAGCATGGTGGAAAAGTATTCTAAGATATCTGGGCAAATCCCACAGATTTCATATGAAAAGAGACCTAGGATATTTGAATTTTCCTTTAATAACATCTTTACCTTTATTGCATGTTCTTTAACTAAGTGCTGGAATGAATGAATGCTGGAGTGAGATTTAAGTAGGGGTATAAACTAAAAAAAAATCTAACAACTAGATTTTTTTAGATATCACCTAGCAACCAAGGAGAATCAAGACTGTTGCTTTTTTCACTGGACTTTTCTAATTTTAGAAATAGTTTTATATTTTATATTTGTGTGTGTGACAGAAAACTATGTTTACCTTATATCTTTTTGAAACTATTTAATTTGTTTATAAAAATTCTTGAAGGTCTTAATTTTTCAGATTCTATCCAATAATACACCTATGGAAAATAATGGTCTTCTGATAATATTAGACTGTGATTTCAATTATCCTTTAGTAATTGGTAATGCTGACTAAGACAGCTGGAAGTTATAGTTAATGAGAGAGATACCTAGTTCTCATTTGTTTTAGAAGAATAAGTATTCCATCATGGCTGTTGAATATGGCATCTATTTTTACCTGATTTTATTTATACTGTCTTGCAAGGTTAAAAATATCAACATATAATGTTCATTGCAGTAAGCAGAAAGCTATTAATGAGTTACTCTGGGTCAACAGATAAAAGTGGAAGATTAAATGGGCGTTAGTGAGGCATGAAAAACTATTGTGAAAGTCCAAAAGGAATTGTCTTTCCAAAAGTTGGATACTGTAATTTATTTGCAATTCAAAAATTGCAGTAGCTGCAAGGATTTAAATCAACAAATACATACAGAAATTGATAAAATTATTGTATGGAGGTCCTGTTAGGTACAAAAGATTGGATCCACATATGAAGGTTCAATTTAACTAATTTATTGCTAAAAGCCTATGTACAAGATTTTATTTTGCTAAATACTGGAATTTTCTTGATCCTTATCTTTTAGGATGGTATGTACATGCAAGAGTGTATCCCCTGAATCAGAATTTCTCAGCTTGGCAACTTTAAGATGTGTATAATTCAATTCTCAAAATTCTCCATACATCTTAAAATTGTCAAGGTTGGGAAACAACGTTCTGGAAATAGTAAAGATTTCATGTGTTTCTCAACATATAATAAACCAAGTGATGGAACTTTCAAGAATGTAATTGAATGTCCAGTAAATAATTATTAAAAATAATAATATGATCCCCATCATGACAGATAGGCAATGATCTGTTATCATTTCCGTTGACATGGAGAAAATAGCAACCCCTGATTTCCCATTGATTATTTTTGCAAAGATCACATTATTATTTTGAGGTTGAAAGACAATGAATCTAGAGCAAACATGTCAACTCAAGGCCCGAAGGCCGGATCTGGCTGGCAATGGGCCCAGTTCTGGGCCACGGAGCCACCCCAGCCCCAGCCCACCCCAGCCTGGCCGGGCGCCTCCCACAGGTGTGTGCACAGGAGGCAGCAAGTGTGCAGGGGCCTGCAGTGCCCAGAAGCAGCTGCAACCTGCTGGCCCCTTAGCCGCCCATTGGAACACTCTGGGATCCCACAGCCTTTACATGGCAAGTGGGTCCAAGTGCAGTGGATGCATGGCCAGTCCTCCAAGTGGCAGGTGGAGGCAGAGGTGCAGGGAGACACATGCAATCTGGCCCACAAGCTTGTGGGCACGGTCAATCAAAGTTGACCACACCCACCCAACCATCCGCCCACCCACCCCCAGGGCAACCACAGTGCTGATATGGCCCTCAATGAAATTGAGTTTGACACCCCAATCTAGAGCTTCCGATAAGGAAACTAGATGTGTCTGAAGAAGAGGGGATGGCATTGTGTCAGATATGGATGGACAGACAGTGAATTGGCAATTCTGTCTGCTTGGATTCCAGACAGCTGCTCCTTGGCAGTAGACTACAGAAACTGAGATTTTTGTAGTTGGCACATGAATTGAGTTGCTGAGAGTCAAGGAATTTTAATCAAATTCACAGTCTCAATTCTTCTTATACAGACATAAGGTTTGCCCAAGCTTCATTTCTTAACCATCTTCAGATGAAATTAATTTACAGCTAAAGAGGGATCTTTTTGAACAGCAGGATAAGAAAATTCTAATTGGTAAAATATCATTTTTTTCTGAATTACAATGGAATAATAAAAAAGGGGTTTAAAGACTTAAAAACTTTTTTAGGCAAAAAGCTTAACAATGAGACAATTTAAGAAAGTTTAAAATGAATAAACGGGAAAGTTATTTTAAAAGATTATTTTCCAAATTGGAATTAATTGGGAATTCTGAGAGTTGAATTGTACTCAATTTTGAACAAATTGGAATTAAATTAGAAAATCAGATAAGATCTCTGTGAAGAAGTATAAAGGAAGTGATATCTTTCTAGAGAAAATAGATGAATATCCAAAGGAAAAAAAATTATCAATATTACAGAGGAAGTAAGATAGATTATGAAGAGATTTATAAGGGAAGTTTCTACAGTTATAAACATGATGAAATCTATCTAACAGGGACAAAAGATGACATGGAGTTAAAATAGGTCAGTATACATTAATATCTAAAAAGGGACAAGATTTGACTATAAAAAAAAATCTATAGACTGACATAATTCATGAATAATGACTATAAATTGTTTGCAATTATCATACCTGACAGACTGAAAATAATTTTACCAGAATTTATTCATGATAATCAATATGAGTTCTTACCTAAAAACAATTAAAGGACAATGTTAGAAGTATGTTGGACAGTTTGGAACATTTTGAGCAACATAATGAAAAACAAGCCATATTGATATTAGATTCAAAGAAGACCTTTGACAATTTGAACTATGTTTTCTTATTCAATAGGTTGGAAGAGATGAAAATTGGAGATAATTTTATAAAATGGGTATAATTGATTTATGCTGCACAGAAAGCACAAATAATTCTTAATGAGATCTAACAAAGTCTTGTGAGATACAAAGGAAACTACACAGTGATGCCTAATGTCATTTTTCTAGTTTATTTTGGTTCTTGAAATACTGAATAGCATTATAAAATAACATGACTGTGAAAGTAAAGATTAAAAAAGAAACTTGTAAGTTAGGGATCTTTACAGATGGCTTGGTGTTGATTGTTGAAGATCCTTAAAAAGGGAATTGAAATATTAATGAACAAATTAAAAGAATCTGGTGCATTAGCAGATTTGAAGACTAATAAATTGAAGATGAAAATGTTAACAAAAATGTTGAAATATTTTTTTTATCAGAATTGATGAATAAAATGAGTTTTAAGGCTGAGAAGAAGGTAAAATATCTGGGTATCATTGTGACAAATATGAATTGTACATTAACCTGTGTTAAACAGTTTTTTAACTATTTAGTCAAATAAAATAGAATTAAAATAGAAATATGTTAAGATGAGAGAAATTACAATTTTCATTGTTGGGGAGAATTCCTGTGAAAAAAAATGAAAACTAATACATCATTTAAACAGTGGCAGAAAGATATATTTAATTTTATGTGGAAAGAGAAAAAAAGGAGTTAATTATAAAGTGTAACAAAATGCAAAGGAAAGAGGAGGATTGGGCTTACCTATTTGAAATTGTATTTTGCAGCTAGCTATTCGGTTTGTAGGAAAGATCCAGTTGCATGATCCAATCTGGGTTGTTCACTGGAACCATAGGTTTAATCTTTCAAAGTTATCTTCAGGGAATGTCTCTTTACTGGAATCTGCGTAATACATGGTAGAAAGAAGTTTCCTGAGGTTGGGGTCCAGCATGAGTCCTAAAGTTTGGAAGACTAAACCTCTGGTCCCGGTGAACAACCCAGATTGGATCCTGCAACGTTATCCTTTGACACATATATTTGCCTTCATTCCTGAAAGAGTCAGTGTTGTTGAGAAAAAGAACAGTTTTGGAGTTAGAAGAACATGACAAGATTTGGGTGGCATGATTATTTGTTGCATAATAAGATCAAAGTTAATGTGGATTTTAAAAATCATTATGCTGCATATGTCAGGTGTCCCCAACCTCCAGGATGTGGCCCACTATTGAGCCATGGCCCATTCAGAATCGGGCCACATAAGTAGCTGGCTGGCGCACACACACACACAGCTCAACTTGCACAAGCAGCTGGATGTTTCCTCTCTTCTTCCCCTCCAGGCCGCCAAGTCATAAAGGTTGGGACATACAGTATGTCATATTGAGAATATGGAACAGATATAAATCTAGGCTGTGCTCAAAAACACCTTTATGACTTTCAGTACAAGAAGCATTTAATATATGAAAAATAATAAGCAAACAGAAATGACTAATTTATTGTAGTAGATTTTGCAGATGTAAAAAGAAAACAGTAGATCTGGTGCAGAAGTATATAATTGTCAATGGTTCTCTGATTTATAATTGATAGAAATGTTTAGAGAAGACAAAATAATTGTAATATATAAATATATATATATATATATATATATATATATATATATATATATTAAAAAAGATTTTGAACACTGCAAAATTATTGAAACAGAACTGTGTACAAAAAAGAAACATGCATTTGGATCCCCCAAAATTGTCTTGCATGTATCCGAATTTGCAGCCAAAATGTTGGAGATGTGGTAATTTGGATGCAACTTATTATCATATTTGGTGGACATGTAGGGATGTTAAAGCCTTTTGGATTAAGATTTGGTGGAACCTTCAACAGATTTTTAAGAAAAAGATAAAATTTACACCGCAATTATTTTTATTGGGTATTATGGATAATTTGGATTCAAAAGAAATGAATTTGATGTTGTATTGTATAACAGCAGCAAGGACATTGATTGCTCAAAATTGGAAAAAGGAGATATTACCGACCATGGATGACTGGAGACAGAAAGTCTCATACTTTGCAGAAATGGCAAAAATATCCGCATACCTGAAGGATCAGTCTCAAGAGAAATTTATTTTGGTATGGAGAAGATGGATAGACTATATCCAGAGAAAATATGAAATGAATAATTATCACATAGCTTTTGATTAATTATTGTTATTCATAAATATTTTTATATATAATTTATATATGTAGTTTATAGTTAAGTTTATTATTGTATATTAGAGTTACAGTAAGTTTATACTTGTTTATATTATGAATGGGTAGTTTTGGTTAGACTTGGACTATTATGTGATTATTCCTGTACTCAGTTCTGGGAAGTCCGGGGGGGGGAGGGGAGAAGGGGATTAGGGGATAGAAATATATAAAAATTCTGGAAAATGTTAAGAGTGATGTGCTGATTGCCCAATTTCGTGATATGGAGTTTGCAATTCGGATTCGTGGATTGGCTGAAGATCCAAAGGAGAACTTAAGACAAGTAATTGCAGATGCACTTGGGGATGCCTTGTCGTGTGGTCAAGAAATTTATTTGGAAATAGAGCGTGTTTTTAGGGTGAATTCTTGGTTTGCAAGACAAAAAAATTTACCTAGAGATATAGTGATATACTTTACAAGAAAGTCGAGACGTAATGAAATAATGCAGCTCTTTTACCAACAGAGATTCAAGATTTTGAATCAAGATATTATTCTTTTAAAAGAAATTCCAGCGAAAATACTTAGAGCGCGCAGAGACTATGCTTTTTTGACACAGGAGCTGAAGGACAGACAAATAAATTTCAGATGGGACATACCGGTGGGCATAATTGTAACAATAGCTGGCAAACGCTACAGACTCAACTCGATCAATAAAGCTAAGGACTTTATGGCGTCTGTTTTACAATCAGAACGCCCACCCACACCCCAGAGGATTGATGTGGTTGAGCAGATGATTGTGGATTTTTCTTCTGCTTCTGTTCAGGANCCCTCTGGAATGACCTACCCCCCGACCTACGTACAGTTGCGGACCTGCGCCTTTTTCGCCGAGCCCTGAAGGCCCATCTATTCCGTGCGGCCGGCCTGGCGTAGTTTGATTATGTTTTAGTGGGGGTTTTGTATGGGGTATTTTTAGAGCAGGCCTGTTATTTAATTTGATTTTAGAACAGAAATCTGTGTATATTTATCGTGGTTTTTATTATTGCCTTTTCACTGCCCTGAGTCCCGTAAGGGAGATAGGGCGTTATATAAATTCAATAAATAAATAAATAAATAAATAAAAAAAATTATTTCTTCATAGTTAATACTGTCTTCAACAACCAAAACAATGCTTCTGTACATGGACATCACCACATGGAATACATAGAAGAAAATTGGACTATGTTATTACTAAAAGAAGATGGATAAGCTGAAATATAGCATCAAAGATATAGCCAGATCCTGACTGTGCAGCAGATCACAAATTGCTCATCTACAAGTTCCAAATTAATCTAAAGAAGAAGAAAGCCAATCAGTTTCCACAATATGATATTGAACATATACCTACCATTTTTTTTTCAAGGAGAACATCAGGAATTGCTTTGAAGTTCTGAACCTCAACTGAGAAATTATGGAATGAACTTAAAGAAGTTGTTAAGGATGAACGTGAAAAGAGACTGCCAAACATGAAGAAAAGGAAGCATACTAGATGTCAAAGCAAACCATGGAAGTTGCCAAGAAGAGAAGAGAATCCAAAGCCAAGAAAGTCAAATATATCAGAAAAGAACTTAATAAAGGATTTCAGAAAAGGCAAGAAGCAGTATTGTAACAACATATGTTACAACACTGAAGATGGAAACAAACATGGAAAAACAAGGAAAAACTTTGAACTTAGAAGGACTTTCCAACCCTGAATTGGTATACTACAGGGATGTCAATGGACAGAGAGTAACCCATTTAAAGGAGATAAAAAAGATGGAAGGAGTACACTGAAACACTGCACAGTATAGACATTCACATCCAAGATACTTTAGTTGATCCTCCTTATTTACAAGAACCTCTAGTACTAGAAAATGAAGTTACGTTAGCACACCAGAAAGTTACAGGAACTGAACTGAAATATGGCAAGCAGTAGAATAAAAATCATCCAAGATTCTAACCAAGCTATTCCAAGAAATTTGGGGAATGACATAGCAGCCAATCAATTGGAACATGTCAGTATACATTCCAATACCAAAAAAAAGCAGACCTAACAGTGTGTGCAAGCTATCACACAATGTCCTTTAGAAAAGGCTGAGGAGCACAAGGTAATATTGCCAATACATGCTGAATAATTGAAAAAGGAAAGATACCAAAAAGAAGACAGTATGTGCTTTATCAATTATAGAAAAGCCTTTGATTGTGTCAACTACATCTTGCTGTGGAAAGTGCTCAGGAGTGGGGGAAGTGGAATCCCAGAACATCTCAGTGTCCTCATGAGAAACTAATTTATATACTGTATCAGGAAGCCATAGTCCCGTGGTACAGACTGGTTCCAAATTGGCAAAGGAGTGTGAGAACACTGAATCCTCTCCTCTTATTTATTCAACAATATGCAGAATTTGTATTAAAGGAAGATGTTATGGAAGAAGATGAGTGTGGATTTAAAAATGGATGAAGAAATGTCAGAACTTGCTCTAAGCTGATGACATAACTCTGATAGATGAAAATGCAAAGGATATGGAAGCCCTGGTACTAAAAGTCAGAGGACAGTGAAAAAAATGGGACTAAAATTGAAGGCAAAAAAGACCAAATTAATGTCAACAAGTAGAACAACCAGCCATAGAATTGACGATGGAAATATTGAAATGATGGGCAGCTTCTGCCTTTTAGGATCAACCATAAACAGTAAAGGAACAAAAAGTCAAGAAATATAGCGCGCAGAGATTATGCTTTTCTGACACAGGAGTTGAAGAACAGACAAATAAATTTCAGATGGGACATACCGGTGGGCATAATTGTAACAATAGCTGGCAAATGCTACAGACTTAACTCGATCAATAAAGCTAAGGACTTTATGGCGTCTGTTTTACAATCAGAACGCCCACCCACACCCCAGAGGATTGATGTGGTTGAGCAGATGATTGTGGATTTTTCTTCTGCTTCTGTTCAGGACTTAGAGGAAAGTCCAAAAGCTAATGGGAAGGAACAAAGAATCACGCGCGCAGCTCATAGATGCAAGGAAAAGGAAAGACAGATGACAGCTCGCCCACCAGCTGATACCCCTGCAGCTGATTGTCAAGTACCGGCTATTTCGCAGCCAGTAGGTGGCGCTCGACCTAAGGTCTTTGTGAAATCATATGCAGCTAGTATCGTCAGTGGAATAAAACCTCCTAATGTGTAAGCTTATATCTTGGAATGTGGGTGGACTCAATGTTCCCCACAAAAGACGTAAGATTTTTCATTACTTAAGACATTTTAACAATGATATTATATGCTTGCAAGAGACTCATATTGTGGCTAAAGATCAAAAACTTTTAATGAACTCTAAGCTTGGAGATTTGTTTGTCGCA